>NW_025548699.1:85000-109574 GCF_905237065.1 Salmo salar
GTCATTTAAAACTCGTTTTTCAACCACTCCACAAATGTCTTGTTAACAAACTATATAGTTTTGGCAAGTCGGTTAGGACATCTACTTTGTGCGTGACACAAGTCATTTTTCCAACGATTGTTTACAGACAGATTATTTCACTTATAATTCACTGTATCACAATTCCAGTGGGGCAGAAGTTTACATCCACTAAGTTGACTGGTGCCTTTAAACAGCTTGGAAAATTCCAGAAAATTACGTCATGGCTTTAGAAACTTCTGATAGGCTAATTGACATCATTTGATTCAATTTGAGGTGTAGCTGTGGATGTATTTCAAGGCCTACCTTCAAGCTCAGTGCCTCTTTGCTTGACATCATGGGAAAATCTAAAGAAATCAGCCAAGACCTCAGACAAAAATTGTAGATCTCCACAAGTCTGGTTCATCCTTGGGAGCAATTTTCAAACGCCTGAAAGTACCACGTTCATCTGTACAAACAATAGTACGCAAGTATAAACACCATGGGACCACGCAGCCGCCATACCGCTCAGGAAGGAGACGCGTTCTGTCTTCTAGAGATGAACGTACTTTGGTGCGAAAAGTGAAAATCAATCCCAGAACAACAGCAAAGGACCTTGTGAAGATGCTGGAGGAAACAGGTACAAAAGTATCTATATCCACAGTAAAACGAGTCCTATATCGACATAACCTGAAAGGCCGCTCAGCAAGGAAGAAGCCACTGCTCCAAAACCGCCATAAAAAAGCCAGACTACGGTTTGCAACTGCACATGGGGACAAAGATCGTACTTTTTGGAGAAATGTCCTCTGGTCTAATGAAACAAAAATAGAACTGTTTGGCCTTAATGACCATCGTTAGGTTAGGAGGAAAAGGGGGAGGCTTGCAAGGCTGAAGAACACCATCCCAACCGTGAAGCATGGGGGTGGCAGCATCATGTTGTGGGGGTGCTTTGCTGCAGGAGGGACTGGTGCACTTCACAAAATAGATGGCATCATGAGGAGGAACATGATGTGGATATATTGAAGCAACATCTCAAGACATCGGTCAGGAAGTTAAAGCTTGGTTGCAAATGGGTCTTCCAAATGGACAATGACCCCAAGCATACTTCCAAAGTTGTGGCAAAATGGCTTAAGGACAACAAAGTCAAGGTATTGGAGTGGCCATCACAAAGCCCTGACCTCAATCCTATAGAAAATTTGTGGGCAGAACTGAAAAAGTGTGTGCGAGCAAAGTAGGCCTACAAACCTGACTCAGTTACACCAGCTCTGTCAGGAGGAATGGGCTAAAATTCACTCAACTTATTGTGGGAAGCTTGTGGAAGGCTACCCGAAACGTTTGACCCAAGTTAAACAATTTAAAGGCAATGCTACCAAATACTAATTGAGTGTATGTAAACTTCTGATCCACTGGGAATGTGATGAAAGAAATAAAAGCTGAAATAAATCATTCTCTCTACTATTATTCTGACATTTCACATTCTTAAAATAAAGTGGTGATCCTAACTGACCTAAAACAGGGAATTATTACTAGGATTAAATGTCAGGAATTGTGAAAAACTGAGTTTAAATGTATTTGGCGACGGTGTATGTAAACTTCCGTGTGTGTATCACCCACCTGTCTCAGTGTTTTCGAAGCCTGGTTTGGGCAGTGTGTAGGGTGTAGGGTGTAGGGTGTAGGGTTTAGTGTGTAGGGTGTAGTGTGTAGGGTGTAGTGTGTAGTGTGCAGGGTGTAGTGTGTAGGGTGTAGGGTGTAGGTCTTACCTTCCTGTCTGAGGGTTTCGAAGCCTGGTCTGGGCAGCGATGGGTTTAGTGTGTAGGGTTTAGTGTGTAGGGTGTAGGGTGTAGTGTGCAGGTCTTACCTTCCTGTCTGAGGGCTTCAAAGCCTGGTCTGGGCAGCGATGGGTGTAGTGTGTAGGGTGTAGGGTGCAGGGTGCAGGGTGTAGGGTGTAGGGTGCAGGGTGCAGGTCTTACCTTCCTGTCTGAGGGTTTCGAAGCCTGGTCTCGGCAGCGATGGGTTTAGTGTGTAGGGTTTAGTGTGTAGGGTGTAGGGTGTAGGGTGTAGGGTTTAGTGTGTAGGGTGTAGGGTGCAGGGTGCAGGTCTTACCTTCCTGTCTGAGGGTTTCGAGGCCTGGTCTGGGCAGCGATGGGTTTAGTGTGTAGGGTTTAGTGTGTAGGGTGTAGGGTGTAGTGTGCAGGTCTTACCTTCCTGTCTGAGGGCTTCAAAGCCTGGTCTGGGCAGCGATGGGTGTAGTGTGTAGGGTGTAGGGTGCAGGGTGCAGGGTGTAGGGTGTAGGGTGCAGGGTGCAGGTCTTACCTTCCTGTCTGAGGGTTTCGAAGCCTGGTCTCGGCAGCGATGGGTTTAGTGTGTAGGGTTTAGTGTGTAGGGTGTAGGGTGTAGGGTGTAGGGTTTAGTGTGTAGGGTGTAGGGTGCAGGGTGCAGGTCTTACCTTCCTGTCTGAGGGTTTCGAGGCCTGGTCTGGGCAGCGATGGGTTTAGTGTGTAGGGTTTAGTGTGTAGGGTGTAGGGTGTAGTGTGCAGGTCTTACCTTCCTGTCTGAGGGTTTCAAAGCCTGGTCTGGGCAGCGATGGGTTTCCTGAGCTCACGATGCGAACGCGCTCACTGCTGTTCAGACGTTTATACTTATTATCCACCCTGCTGACAAACTACACAGATATATACACAGATATATATACACAGATATATATACACAGATATATATACACAGATATATACACAGATATATACACAGATATATACACAGATATATATACACAGATATATACACAGATATATACACAGATATATACACAGATATATACACAGATATATATACACAGATATATACACAGATATATATACACAGATATATACACAGATATATATACACAGATATATATACACAGATATATACACAGATATATACACAGATATATACACACACAGATATATATACACACAGATATATACACAGATATATATACACAGAGATATACACAGATATATACACAGATATATATACACAGATATATACACACACAGATATATATACACACAGATATATACACAGATATATATACACAGATATATACACAGATATATACACAGATATATACACAGATATATATACACAGATATATATATATATATACACATATATATATATACACATATATATACAGATATATATATATATATATATATATATACAGATATATACACAGATATATATATATATATATATATATATATACAGATATATACACAGATATATATACAGATATATACACAGAGATATACACAGATATATACACAGATATATACACAGATACATACACACACACACACACACATACCCTCACCAACACACACACACACACACACACACAGAGATATACACACAGATATATCACACACACACACACACACTGCAATTTAACTCTGGAAATGTGTGTGGGGGGGTATGTCTGTATATGGGTGTGTGTGTGTGGGGGGGGGTATGTACGTGTGTGTGGGGGGGGGAGGGGGGGGAGTGTGTGTGTGTGTGTGTGTTACCTGTAGTATCTGTGTGATGAAGACGCTAGCTCTGGACATGCGAGGGCTGGATTTGGGGTCTGTGGACAGGCTGGACTCTTCAGGCTGTAAACTGTTCTACACAACATAAACAACAACGATATCAACAACAGCAACACATGTTGTCAACAACACAGGGAGGCTCAACAACAAGACAGTTCAAGGTGTTTACATGGAGTTAGTTCACGGTTAGGGGTATTAAAGGGTTAAGGTTAGGGTTATTAAAGGGTTAAGGTTAGGGGTATTAAAGGGTTAAGGTTAGGGGTATTAAAGGGTTAAGGTTAGGGGTATTAAAGGGTTAAGGTTAGGGTTATTAAAGGGTTAAGGTTAGGGGTATTAAAGGGTTAAGGTTAGGGGTATTAAAGGGTTAAGGTTAGGGGTATTAAAGGGTTAAGGTTATTAAAGGGTTAAGGTTAGGGTTATTAAAGGGTTAAGGTTAGGGGTATTAAAGGGTTAAGGTTATTAAAGGGTTAAGGTTAGGGGTATTAAAGGGTTAAGGTTAGGGGTATTAAAGGGTTAAGGTTAGGGGTATTAAAGGGTTAAGGTTATTAAAGGGTTAAGGTTAGGGTTATTAAAGGGTTAAGGTTAGGGGTATTAAAGGGTTAAGGTTAGGGTTATTAAAGGGTTAAGGTTAGGGTTATTAAAGGGTTAAGGTTAGGGTTATTAAAGGGTTAAGGTTAGGGGTATTAAAGGGTTAAGGTTATTAAAGGTAAGGTTAGGGGTATTAAGGGTTAAGGTTATTAAAGGGTTAAGGTTAGGGTTATTAAAGGGTTAAGGTTAGGGGTATTAAAGGGTTAAGGTTAGGGTTATTAAAGGGTTAAGGTTAGGGTTATTAAAGGGTTAAGGTTAGGGTTATTAAAGGGTTAAGGTTAGGGTTATTAAAGGGTTAAGGTTAGGGGTATTAAAGGGTTAAGGTTAGGGTTATTAAAGGGTTAAGGTTAGGGGTATTAAAGGGTTAAGGTTGGGGTTATTAAAGGGTTAAGGCTAGGGGTATTAAAGGGTTAAGGTTAGGGTTATTAAAGGGTTAGGGTTATTAAAGGGTTAAGGTTAGGGTTATTAAAGGGTTAAGGTTAGGGTTATTAAAGGGTTAAGGTTAGGGTTATTAAAGGGTTAAGGTTAGGGTTATTAAAGGGTTAAGGTTAGGGTTATTAAAGGGTTAAGGTTAGGGTTATTAAAGGGTTAAGGTTAGGGTTATTAAAGGGTTAAGGTTAGGGTTATTAAAGGGTTAAGGTTAGGGTTATTAAAGGGTTAAGGTTAGGGGATTAAAGGGTTAAGGTTAGGGGTATTAAAGGGTTAAGGTTAGGGTTATTAAAGGGTTAAGGTTAGGGTTATTAAAGGGTTAAGGTTAGGGTTATTAAAGGGTTAAGGTTAGGGTTATTAAAGGGTTAAGGTTAGGGTTATTAAAGGGTTAAGGTTAGGTTATTAAAGGGTTAAGGTTAGGGTTATTAAAGGGTTAAGGTTATTAAAGGGTTAAGGTTAGGGTTATTAAAGGGTTAAGGTTAGGGTTATTAAAGGTTAGGTTGGGTTATTAAAGGGTTAAGGTTATTAAAGGGTTAAGGTTAGGGGTATTAAAGGGTTAAGGTTAGGGGTATTAAAGGGTTAAGGTTAGGGGTATTAAAGGGTTAAGGTTATTAAAGGGTTAAGGTTAGGGTTATTAAAGGGTTAAGGTTAGGGGTATTAAAGGGTTAAGGTTATTAGGTGTTAAGGGTTAGGGTTATTAAAGGGTTAAGGTTAGGTTATTAAAGGGTTAAGGTTAGGGTTATTAAAGGGTTAAGGTTAGGGTTATTAAAGGGTTAAGGTTAGGGTTATTAAAGGGTTAAGGTTAGGGTTTTAAGGGTATTAAAGGGTTAAGGTTCTTAAAGGGTTAAGGTTAGGGTTATTAAAGGGTTAAGGTTAGGGTTATTAAAGGGTTAAGGTTAGCGTTATTAAAGGGTTAAGGTTAGGGTATTAAAGGTTAAGGTTAGGGTTAAGGTTAAGGTTATTAAAGGGTTAAGGTTAGGGGTATTAAAGGGTTAAGGTTAGGGTTATTAAAGGGTTAAGGTTAGGGTTATTAAAGGGTTAAGGTTAGGGTTATTAAAGGGTTAAGGTTAGGGTTATTAAAGGGTTAAGGTTAGGGTTATTAAAGGGTTAAGGTTAGGGGTATTAAAGGGTTAAGGTTAGGGTTATTAAAGGGTTAAGGTTATTAAAGGGTTATTAAAGGGTTAAGGTTAGGGGTATTAAAGGGTTAAGGTTAGGGTTATTAAAGGGTTAGGGTTATTAGGGTATAAAGGGTTAAGGTTATTAAAGGGTTAAGGTTAGGTTATTAAAGGGTTAAGGTTAGGGTTATTAAAGGGTTAAGGTTAGGGTTATTAAAGGGTTAGGGTTATTAAAGGGTTAAGGTTAGGGTTATTAAAGGGTTAAGGTTAGGTTATTAAAGGGTTAAGGTTAGAGGTTATTAAAGGGTTAAGGTTAGGTTATTAAAGGGTTAAGGTTAGGGGTATTAAAGGGTTAAGGTTATTAAAGGGTTAAGGTTAGGGTTATTAAAGGGTTAAGGTTAGGGTTATTAAAGGGTTGGTTAGGGTTATTAAAGGGTTAAGGTTAGGGTTATTAAAGGGTTAAGGTTAGGGTTATTAAAGGGTTAAGGTTAGGGGTATTAAAGGGTTAGGGTTAGGGTTAAAGGGTTAAGGTTAGGGTTATTAAAGGGTTAAGGTTAGGGTTATTAAAGGGTTAAGGTTAGGGTTATTAAAGGGTTAAGGTTAGGGGTATTAAAGGGTTAAGGTTAGGGTTATTAAAGGGTTAAGGTTAGGGGTATTAAAGGGTTAAGGTTAGGGTTATTAAAGGGTTAAGGTTAGGGGTATTAAAGGGTTAAGGTTAGGGTTATTAAAGGGTTAAGGTTAGGGGTATTAAAGGGTTAAGGTTAGGGTTATTAAAGGGGTTAAGGTTAGGGTATTAAAGGGTTAAGGTTAGGGGTATTAAAGGGTTAAGGTTAGGGTTATTAAGGGTTAAGGTTAGGGTATTAAAGGGTTAAGGTTAGGGGTATTAAAGGGTTAAGGTTAGGGTTATTAAGGGTTAGGGTTATTAAAGGGTTAAGGTTAGGGGTATTAAAGGGTTAAGGTTAGGGTTATTAAAGGGTTAAGGTTAGGGGTATTAAAGGGTTAAGGTTAGGGTTATTAAAGGGTTAAGGTTAGGGGTATTAAAGGGTTAAGGTTAGGGTTATTAAAGGGTTAAGGTTAGGGTTATTAAAGGGTTAAGGTTAGGGGTATTAAAGGGTTAAGGTTAGGGTTATTAAAGGGTTAAGGTTAGGGTTATTAAAGGGTTAAGGTTAGGGGTATTAAAGGGTTAAGGTTATTGGGTTAGGTTAGGGTTATTAAAGGGTTAAGGTTTAGGGTTATAAAGGGTTAAGGTTAGGGTTATTAAAGGGTTAAGGTTAGGGTTATTAAAGGGTTAAGGTTAGGGTATTAAATGGTTAAGGTTAGGGTTATTAAAGGGTTAAGGTTAGGGGTATTAAAGGGTTAAGGTTGGGTATTAAAGGGTTAAGGTTAGGGTTATTAAAGGGTTAAGGTTAGGGTTATTAAGGGTTATAGGTTAAGGTATTAAAGGGTTAAGGTGGGTTATTAAAGGGTTAAGGTTAGGGTTATTAAAGGGTTAAGGTTAGGGTTATTAAAGGGTTAAGGTTAGGGTTATTAAAGGGTTAAGGTTAGGGTATTAAGAGGTTAAGGTTAGGGTTATTAAAGGGTTAAGGTTAGGGTTATTAAAGGGTTAAGGTTAGGGTTATTAAGGGTTAAGGTTAGGGGTATTAAAGGGTTAAGGTTAGGGGTTATTAAAGGGTTAAGGTTAGGTTATTAAAGGGTTAAGGTTAGGGTTATTAAAGGGTTAAGGTTAGGGTTATTAAAGGGTTAAGGTTAGGGGTATTAAAGGGTTAAGGTTATTAAAGGGTTAAGGTTAGGGTTATTAAAGGTTGGTTAGGGTTATTAAAGGGTTAAGGTTAGGGGTTATTAAAGGGTTAAGGTTAGGTTATTAAAGGGTTAAGGTTAGGGGTTATTAAAGGGTTAAGGTTAGGGTTATTAAAGGGTTAAGGTTAGGGGTATTAAAGGGTTAAGGTTAGGGGTATTAAAGGGTTAAGGTTAGGGTTATTAAAGGGTTAGGTTATTAAAGGGTTAAGGTTATTAAAGGGTTAAGGTTAGGGTTATTAAAGGGTTAAGGTTTAGGGTTAAGGTTAGGGTATTAAAGGGTTAAGGTTAGGGTTATTAAAGGGTTAAGGTTAGGGTATTAAAGGGTTAAGGTTAGGGTTATTAAAGGGTTAAGGTTAGGGTTATTAAAGGGTTATAGGTTGTATTAAAGGGTTAGGTTAGGTTATTAAAGGGTTAAGGTTAGGGGTATTAAAGGGTTAAGGTTAGGGTTATTAAAGGGTTAAGGTTAGGGTTATTAAAGGGTTAAGGTTAGGGTTATTAAAGGGTTAAGGTTTAGGGGTTATTAGGGTTATTAAAGGGTTAAGGTTAGGGTTATTAAAGGGTTAAGGTTAGGGTTATTAAAGGGGGTTAAGGTTATTAAAGGGTTAAGGTTAGGGTTATTAAAGGGTTAAGGTTAGGTTATTAAAGGGTTAGGTTAGGGTTATTAAAGGGTTAAGGTTAGGGTTATTAAAGGGTTAAGGTTAAGGGTTAGGTTGTTAAGGGTTAAGGTTAGGGTTATTAAAGGGTTAGGGTTATTAAAGGGTTAAAGGGTTATTAAAGGGTTAAGGTTAGGGTTATTAAAGGGTTAAGGTTAGGTTATTAAAGGGTTAAGGTTAGGGTATTAAAGGGTTAAGGTTATTAAGGGTTAAGGTTAGGGGTATTAAAGGGTTAAGGTTAGGATTATTAAAAGGTTAAGGTTATTAAAGGGTTAAGGTTAGGGTTATTAAAGGGTTAAGGTTAGGGTTATTAAAGGGTTAGGGTTATTAAAGGGTTAGGAGGTTAGGTTTATAGGGTTAAGGTTAGGGGTATTAAAGGGTTAAGGTTATTAAAGGGTTAAGGTTAGGGTTATTAAAGGGTTAAGGTTAGGGGTATTAAAGGGTTAAGGTTAGGGTTATTAAAGGGTTAAGGTTAGGGTTATTAAAGGGTTAAGGTTAGGGTTATTAAAGGGTTAAGGTTAGGGTTATTAAAGGGTTGAAGGTTATTAAAGGGTTAAGGTTAGGGTTATTAAAGGGTTAAGGTTAGGGGTATTAAAGGGTTAAGGTTAGGGGTATTAAAGGGTTAAGGTTAGGGGTATAAAAGGGTTAAGGTTAGGGGTATTAAAGGGTTAAGGTTAAGGTTATTAAAGGGTTAAGGTTAGGGTTATTAAAGGGTTAAGGTTAGGGTTATTAAAGGGTTAAGGTTAGGGGTATTAAAGGGTTAAGGTTATTAAAGGGTTAAGGTTAGGGGTATTAAAGGGTTAAGGTTAGGATTATTAAAGGGTTAAGGTTATTAAAGGGTTAAGGTTAGGGTTATTAAAGGGTTAAGGTTAGGGTTATTAAAGGGTTAGGGTTATTAAAGGGTTAAGGTTAGGGTTATTAAAGGGTTAAGGTTAGGGGTATTAAAGGGTTAAGGTTATTAAAGGGTTAAGGTTAGGGTTATTAAAGGGTTAAGGTTAGGGGTATTAAAGGGTTAAGGTTAGGGTTATTAAAGGGTTAAGGTTAAGGTTATTAAAGGGTTAAGGTTAGGGTTATTAAAGGGTTAAGGTTAGGGTTATTAAAGGGTTAAGGTTATTAAAGGGTTAAGGTTAGGGTTATTAAAGGGTTAAGGTTAGGGGTATTAAAGGGTTAAGGTTAGGGGTATTAAAGGGTTAAGGTTAGGGGTATAAAAGGGTTAAGGTTAGGGGTATTAAAGGGTTAAGGTTAAGGTTATTAAAGGGTTAAGGTTAGGGTTATTAAAGGGTTAGGGTTATTAAAGGGTTAAGGTTAGGGTTATTAAAGGGTTAAGGTTAGGGGTATTAAAGGGTTAAGGTTAGGGGTATTAAAGGGTTAAGGTTAAGGTTATTAAAGGGTTAAGGTTAGGGTTATTAAAGGGTTAGGGTTAATAAAGGGTTAAGGTTAGGGTTATTAAAGGGTTAAGGTTAAGGTTATTAAAGGGTTAAGGTTAGGGTTATTAAAGGGTTAAGGTTATTAAAGGGTTAAGGTTAGGGTTATTAAAGGGTTAAGGTTAGGGTTATTAAAGGGTTAAGGTTAGGGGTATTAAAGGGTTAAGGTTAGGGTTATTAAAGGGTTAAGGTTATTAAAGGGTTAAGGTTAGGGTTATTAAAGGGTTAAGGTTAGGGTTATTAAAGGTTTAAGGTTAGGGGTATTAAAGGGTTAAGGTTAGGGGTATTAAAGGGTTAAGGTTAGGGGTATTAAAGGGTTAAGGTTAGGGTTATTAAAGGGTTAAGGTTAGGGTTATTAAAGGGTTAAGGTTAGGGGTATTAAAGGGTTAAGGTTAGGGTTATTAAAGGGTTAAGGTTAGGGGTATAAAAGGGTTAAGGTTATTAAAGGGTTAAGGTTAGGGTTATTAAAGGGTTAAGGTTATTAAAGGGTTAAGGTTAGGGGTATTAAAGGGTTAGGGTTATTAAAGGGTTAAGGTTAGGGTTATTAAAGGGTTAAGGTTAGGGTTATTAAAGGGTTAAGGTTATTCAAGGGTTAAGGTTAGGGTTATTAAAGGGTTAAGGTTATTAAAGGGTTAAGGTTAGGGTTATTAAAGGGTTAAGGTTAGGGTTATTAAAGGGTTAGGGGTATTAAAGGGTTAAGGTTAGGGTTATTAAAGGGTTAGGGTTATTAAAGGGTTAAGGTTAGGGTTATTAAAGGGTTAAGGTTAGGGTTATTAAAGGGTTAAGGTTAGGGTTATTAAAGGGTTAGGGTTATTAAAGGGTTAAGGTTAGGGTTATTAAAGGGTTAAGGTTAGGGTTATTAAAGGGTTAAGGTTAGGGTTATTAAAGGGTTAAGGTTAGGGTTATTAAAGGGTTAGGCTTATTAAAGGGTTAAGGTTAGGGTTATTAAAGGGTTAGGGGTATTAAAGGGTTAAGGTTAGGGTTATTAAAGGGTTAGGGTTATTAAAGGGTTAAGGTTAGGGTTATTAAAGGCTTAAGGTTAGGGTTATTAAAGGGTTAGGGTTATTAAAGGGTTAAGGTTAGGGTTATTAAAGGGTTAAGGTTAGGGTTATTAAAGGGTTAAGGTTAGGGTTATTAAAGGGTTAAGGTTATTAAAGGGTTAAGGTTAGGGGTATTAAAGGGTTAAGGTTAGGGTTATTAAAGGGTTAAGGTTAGGGTTATTAAAGGGTTAAGGTTAGGGTTATTAAAGGGTTAGGGTTATTAAAGGGTTAAGGTTATTAAAGGGTTAAGGTTAGGGTTATTAAAGGGTTAAGGTTAGGGTTATTAAAGGGTTAAGGTTAGGGTTATTAAAGGGTTAAGGTTAGGGGTATTAAAGGGTTAAGGTTAGGGTTATCAAAGGGTTAAGGTTAGGGTTATTAAAGGGTTAAGGTTAGGGTTATAAGGGTTAGGGTTATTAAAGGGTTAAGGTTGTTAAAGGGTTAAGGTTAGGGTTATTAAAGGGTTAAGGTTAGGGGTATTAAAGGGTTAAGGTTAGGGTTATTAAAGGGTTAAGGTTAGGGTTATTAAAGGGTTAAGGTTAGGGTTATTAAAGGGTTAAGGTTAGGGTTATTAAAGGGTTAAGGTTGGTTATTAAAGGGTTAAGGTTAGGGTTATTAAAGGGTTAGGGTTATTAAAGGGTTAAGGTTAGGGTTATTAAAGGGTTAAGGTTAGGGTTATTAAAGGGTTAAGGTTAGGGTTATTAAAGGGTTAAGTTTAGGGTTATTAAAGGGTTAAGGTTAGGGGTATTAAAGGGTTAGGGTTATTAAAAGGTTAAGGTTAGGGTTATTAAAGGGTTAAGGTTATTAAAGGGTTAAGGTTAGGGGTATTAAAGGGTTAAGGTTAGGGTTATTAAAGGGTTAAGGTTAGGGTTATTAAAGGGTTAAGGTTAGGGTTATTAAAGGGTTATGGTTATTAAGGGTTAAGGTTATTAAAGGGTTAAGGTTAGGGTTATTAAAGGGTTAGTCTTATTAAAGGGTTAAGGTTAGGGTTATTAAAGGGTTAAGGTTAGGGTTATTAAAGGGTTAGGGTTATTAAAGGGTTAAGGTTATTAAAGGGTTAAGGTTAGGGTTATTAAAGGGTTAAGGTTAGGGTTATTAAAGGGTTAAGGTTAGGGTTATTAAAGGGTTAAGGTTAGGGTTATTAAAGGGTTAAGGTTAGGCTTATTAAAGGGTTAAGGTTAGGGTTATTAAAGGGTTAGGGTTATTAAAGGGTTAGGTTAGGGTTATTAAAGGGTTAGGCTTATTAAAGGGTTAAGGTTAGGGTTATTAAAGGGTTAGGGGTATTAAAGGGTTAAGGTTAGGGTTATTAAAGGGTTAGGGTTATTAAAGGGTTAAGGTTAGGGTTATTAAAGGGTTAGGGTATTAAAGGGTTAAGGTTAGGGTTATTAAGGGTTAGGGTTATTAAAGGGTTAAGGTTAGGGTTATTAAAGGGTTAAGGTTAGGGTTATTAAAGGGTTAAGTTTTGGGTTATAAGGGTTAGGGTTATTAAAGGGTTAAGGTTAGGGTTATTAAAGGGTTAAGGTTAGGGTTATTAAAGGGTTAAGGTTAGGGTTATTAAAGGGTTAAGGTTAGGGTTATTAAAGGGTTAAGGTTAGGGTTATTAAAGGGTTAAGGTTAGGCTTATTAAAGGGTTAAGGTTAGGGGTATTAAAGGGTTACGGTTATTAAAGGGTTAAGGTTAGGGTTATTAAAGGGTTAAGGTTAGGGTTATTAAAGGTTTAAGGTTATTAAAGGGTTAAGGTTAGGGGTATTAAAGGGTTAAGGTTAGGGTTATTAAAGGGTTAAGGTTAGGGTTATTAAAGGGTTAAGGTTAGGGTTATTAAAGGGTTAAGGTTAGGGTTATTAAAAGGTTAAGGTTAGGCTTATTAAAGGGTTAAGGTTAGGGGTATTAAAGGGTTAGGGTTATTAAAGGGTTAAGGTTAGGGTTATTAAAGGGTTAAGGTTAGGGTTATTAAAGGGTTAAGGTTAGGGTTATTAAAGGGTTAAGGTTAGGGTTATTAAAGGGTTAAGGTTAGGGTTATTACAGGGTTAAGGTTAGGGTTATTAAAGGGTTAAGGTTAGGCTTATTAAAGGGTTAAGGTTAGGGTTATTAAAGGGTTAAGGTTAGGCTTATTAAAGGGTTAAGGTTAGGGTTATTAAAGGGTTAAGGTTAGGGTTATTAAAGGGTTAAGGTTAGGGTTATTAAAGGGTTAAGGTTAGGGGTATTAAAGGGTTAAGGTTAGGGTTATTAAAGGGTTAAGGTTAGGGTTATTAAAGGGTTAGGCTTATTAAAGGGTTAAGGTTAGGGTTATTAAAGGGTTAAGGTTAGGGTTATTAAAGGGTTAAGGTTAGGGTTATTAAAGGGTTAGGGTTATTAAAGGGTTAAGGTTAGGGTTATTAAAGGGTTAAGGTTAGGGTTATTAAAGGGTTAAGGTTAGGGTTATTAAATGGTTAAGGTTAGGGGTATTAAAGGGTTAAGGTTAGCGTTAGGGTTATTAAAGGGTTAAGGTTAGGGTTATTAAAGGGTTAAGGTTAGGGTTATTAAAGGGTTAAGGTTAGGGGTATTAAAGGGTTAAGGTTAGGGGTATTAAAGGGTTAAGGTTAGGGTTATTAAAGGGTTAAGGTTAGGGGTATTAAAGGGTTAAGGTTAGGGTTATTAAAGGGTTAAGGTTAGGGTTATTAAAGGGTTAAGGTTAGGCTTATTAAAGGGTTAAGGTTAGGGTTATTAAAGGGTTAAGGTTAGGGTTATTAAAGGGTTAAGGTTAGGGGTATTAAAGGGTTAAGGTTAGGGGTATTAAAGGGTTAAGGTTAGGGTTATTAAAGGGTTAAGGTTAGGGTTATTAAAGGGTTAAGGTTAGGGTTATTAAAGGGTTAAGGTTAGGGTTATTAAAGGGTTAAGGTTAGGGTTATTAAAGGGTTATTAAAGGGTTAAGGTTAGGGTTATTATAGGGTTAAGGTTAGGGTTATTAAATGGTTAAGGTTAGGGTTATTAAATGGTTAAGGTTAGGGTTATTAAAGGGTTAAGGTTAGGGTTATTAAAGGGTTATTAAGGGTTAAAGGTTATTAAAGGGTTAAGGTTAGGGTTATTAAAGGGTTAAGGTTAGGGTTATTAAAGGGTTAAGGTTAGGGTTATTAAAGGGTTAAGGTTAGGGTTATTAAAGGGTTAAGGTTAGGGTTATTAAATGGTTAAGGTTAGGGTTATTAAAGGGTTAAGGTTAGGGTTATTAAAGGGTTAAGGTTAGGTTATTAAAGGGTTAAGGTTAGGGTTATTAAAGGGTTAAGGTTATTAAAGGGTTAAGGTTAGGGTTATTAAAGGGTTAAGGTTAGGGTTATTAAAGGGTTAAGGTTAGGGGTATTAAAGGGTTAAGGTTAGGGTTATTAAAGGGTTAAGGTTATTAAAGGGTTAAGGTTAGGGTTATTAAAGGGTTAAGGTTAGGGTTATTAAAGGTTTAAGGTTAGGGGTATTAAAGGGTTAAGGTTAGGGGTATTAAAGGGTTAAGGTTAGGGGTATTAAAGGGTTAAGGTTAGGGTTATTAAAGGGTTAAGGTTAGGGTTATTAAAGGGTTAAGGTTAGGGGGTATTAAAGGGTTAAGGTTAGGGTTATTAAAGGGTTAAGGTTAGGGGTATAAAAGGGTTAAGGTTAGGTTAAAGGGTTAAGGTTAAGGTGTATTAAAGGGTTAAGGTTAGGGGTATTAAAGGGTTAGGGTTATTAAAGGGTTAAGGTTAGGGTTATTAAAGGGTTAAGGTTAGGGTTATTAAAGGGTTAAGGTTATTCAAGGGTTAAGGTTAGGGTTTTAAAGGGTTAAGGTTATTAAAGGGTTAAGGTTAGGGTTATTAAAGGGTTAAGGTTAGGGTTATTAAAGGGTTAGGGTATTAAAGGGTTAAGGTTAGGGTTATTAAAGGGTTAGGGTTATTAAAGGGTTAAGGTTAGGGTTATTAAAGGGTTAAGGTTAGGGTTATTAAAGGGTTAAGGTTAGGCTTATTAAAGGGTTAAGGTTAGGGTATTAAAGGGTTCGCGGGGTTATTAAAGGGTTAAGGTTAGGGTTATTAAAGGGTTAAGGTTAGGGTTATTAAAGGTTTAAGGTTATTAAAGGGTTAAGGTTAGGGGTATTAAAGGGTTAAGGTTAGGGTTATTAAAGGGTTAAGGTTAGGGTTATTAAAGGGTTAAGGTTAGGGTTATTAAAGGGTTAAGGTTAGGGTTATTAAAAGGGTTAAGTTAGGCTTATTAAAGGGTTAAGGTTAGGGGTATTAAAGGGTTAGGGTTATTAAAGGGTTAAGGTTAGGGTTATTAAGGGTTAAGGTTAGGGTTATTAAAGGGTTAAGGTTAGGGTTATTAAAGGGTTAAGGTTAGGGTTATTAAAGGGTTAAGGTTAGGGTTATTACAGGGTTAAGGTTAGGGTTATTAAAGGGTTAAGGTTAGGCTTATTAAAGGGTTAAGGTTAGGGTTATTAAAGGGTTAAGGTTAGGCTTATTAAAGGGTTAAGGTTAGGGTTATTAAAGGGTTAAGGTTAGGGTTATTAAAGGGTTAAGGTTAGGGTTATTAAAGGGTTAAGGTTAGGGGGTATTAAAGGGTTGAAGGTTAGGGTTATTAAAGGGTTAAGGTTAGGGTTATTAAAGGGTTAAGGCTTATTAAAGGGTTAAGGTTAGGGTTATTAAAGGGTTAAGGTTAGGGTTATTAAAGGGTTAAGGTTAGGGTTATTAAAGGGTTAGGGTTATTAAAGGGTTAAGGTTAGGGTTATTAAAGGGTTAAGGTTAGGGTTATTAAAGGGTTAAGGTTAGGGTTATTAAATGGTTAAGGTTAGGGGTATTAAAGGGTTAAGGTTAGCGTTAGGGTTATTAAAGGGTTAAGGTTAGGGTTATTAAAGGGTTAAGGTTAGGGTTATTAAAGGGTTAAGGTTAGGGGTATTAAAGGGTTAAGGTTAGGGGTATTAAAGGGTTAAGGTTAGGGTTATTAAAGGTTAAGGTTAGGGGTATTAAAGGGTTAAGGTTAGGTTTATTAAAGGGTTAAGGTTAGGGTTATTAAAGGGTTAAGGTTAGGCTTATTAAAGGGTTAAGGTTAGGGTTATTAAGGGTTAAGGTTAGGGTTATTTAAAGGGTTAAGGTTAGGGGTATTAAAGGGTTAAGGTTAGGGGTATTAAAGGGTTAAGGTTAGGGTTATTAAAGGGTTAAGGTTAGGGTTATTAAAGGGTTAAGGTTAGGGTTATTAAAGGGTTAAGGTTAGGGTTATTAAAGGGTTAAGGTTAGGGTTATTAAAGGGTTATTAAAGGGTTAAGGTTAGGGTTATTATAGGGTTAAGGTTAGGGTTATTAAATGGTTAAGGTTAGGGTTATTAAATGGTTAAGGTTAGGGTTATTAAAGGGTTAAGGTTAGGGTTATTAAAGGGTTATTAAAGGGTTAAGGTTATTAAAGGGTTAAGGTTAGGGTTATTAAAGGGTTAAGGTTAGGGTTATTAAAGGGTTAAGGTTAGGGTTATTAAAGGGTTAAGGTTAGGGTTATTAAAGGGTTAAGGTTAGGGTTATTAAATGGTTAAGGTTAGGGTTATTAAAGGGTTAAGGTTAGGGTTATTAAAGGGTTAAGGTTAAGGTTATTAAAGGGTTAAGGTTAGGGTTATTAAAGGGTTAAGGTTATTAAAGGGTTAAGGTTAGGGTTATTAAAGGGTTAAGGTTAGGGTTATTAAAGGGTTAAGGTTAGGGGTATTAAAGGGTTAAGGTTAGGGTTATTAAAGGGTTAAGGTTATTAAAGGGTTAAGGTTAGGGTTATTAAAGGGTTAAGGTTAGGGTTATTAAAGGTTTAAGGTTAGGGGTATTAAAGGGTTAAGGTTAGGGGTATTAAAGGGTTAAGGTTAGGGTTATTAAAGGGTTAAGGTTAGGGTTATTAAAGGGTTAAGGTTAGGGGTATTAAAGGGTTAAGGTTAGGGTTATTAAAGGGTTAGGTTAGGGGTATAAAAGGGTTAAGGTTATTAAAGGGTTAAGGTTAGGGTTATTAAAGGGTTAAGGTTATTAAAGGGTTAAGGTTAGGGGTATTAAAGGGTTAGGGTTATTAAAGGGTTAAGGTTAGGTTATTGGGTTAAGGTTAGGGTTATTAAAGGGTTAAGGTTATTCAGGGTTAAGGTTAGGGTTATTAAAGGGTTAAGGTTATTAAAGGGTTAAGGTTAGGGTTATTAAAGGGTTAAGGTTAGGGTTATTAAAGGGTTAGGGGTATTAAAGGGTTAAGGTTAGGGTTATTAAAGGGTTAGGGTTATTAAAGGGTTAAGGTTAGGGTTATTAAAGGGTTAAGGTTAGGGTTATTAAAGGGTTAAGGTTAGGGTTATTAAAGGGTTAGGGTTATTAAAGGGTTAAGGTTAGGGTTATTAAAGGGTTAAGGTTAGGGTTATTAAAGGGTTAAGGTTAGGGTTATTAAAGGGTTAAGGTTAGGGTTATTAAAGGGTTAAGGTTAGGGTTATTAAAGTGTTAGGCTTATTAAAGGGTTAAGGTTAGGGTTATTAAAGGGTTAGGGTATTAAAGGGTTAAGGTTAGGGTTATTAAAGGGTTAGGGTTATTAAAGGGTTAAGGTTAGGGTTATTAAGGGCTTAAGGTTAGGGTTATTAAGGGTTAGGGTTATTAAAGGGTTAAGGTTAGGGTTATTAAAAAGGTTAAGGTTAGGGTTATTAAAGGGTTAAGGTTAGGGTTATTAAAGGGTTAAGGTTATTAAAGGGTTAAGGTTAGGGGTATTAAAGGGTTAAGGTTAGGGTTATTAAAGGGTTAAGGTTAGGGTTATTAAAGGGTTAAGGTTAGGGTTATTAAAGGGTTAGGGTTATTAAAGGGTTAAGGTTATTAAAGGGTTAAGGTTAGGGTTATTAAAGGGTTAAGGTTAGGGTTATTAAAGGGTTAAGGTTAGGGTTATTAAAGGGTTAAGGTTAGGGGTATTAAAGGGTTAAGGTTAGGGTTATCAAAGGGTTAAGGTTAGGGTTATTAAAGGGTTAAGGTTAGGGTTATTAAAGGGTTAGGGTTATTAAAGGGTTAAGGTTATTAAAGGGTTAAGGTTAGGGTTATTAAAGGGTTAAGGTTAGGGGTATTAAAGGGTTAAGGTTAGGGTTATTAAAGGGTTAAGGTTAGGGTTATTAAAGGGTTAAGGTTAGGGTTATTAAAGGGTTAAGGTTAGGGTTATTAAAGGGTTAAGGTTAGGCTTATTAAAGGGTTAAGGTTAGGGTTATTAAAGGGTTAGGGTTATTAAAGGGTTAAGGTTAGGGTTATTAAAGGGTTAAGGTTAGGGTTATTAAAGGGTTAAGGTTAGGGTTATTAAAGGGTTAAGTTTAGGGTTATTAAAGGGTTAAGGTTAGGGGTATTAAAGGGTTAGGGTTATTAAAAGGTTAAGGTTAGGGTTATTAAAGGGTTAAGGTTATTAAAGGGTTAAGGTTAGGGGTATTAAAGGGTTAGGTTAGGGTTATTAAAAGGGTTAAGGTTAGGGTTATTAAAGGGTTAAGGTTAGGGTTATTAAAGGGTTAGGGTTATTAAAGGGTTAAGGTTATTAAAGGGTTAAGGTTAGGGTTATTAAAGGGTTAGTCTTATTAAAGGGTTAAGGTTAGGGTTATTAAAGGGTTAAGGTTAGGGTTATTAAAGGGTTAGGGTTATTAAAGGGTTAAGGTTATTAAAGGGTTAAGGTTAGGGTTATTAAAGGGTTAAGGTTAGGGTTATTAAAGGGTTAAGGTTAGGGTTATTAAAGGGTTAAGGTTAGGGTTATTAAAGGGTTAAGGTTAGGCTTATTAAAGGGTTAAGGTTAGGGTTATTAAAGGGTTAGGGTTATTAAAGGGTTAAGGTTAGGGTTATTAAAGGGTTAGGCTTATTAAAGGGTTAAGGTTAGGGTTATTAAAGGGTTAGGGTATTAAAGGGTTAAGGTTAGGGTTATTAAAGGGTTAGGGTTATTAAAGGGTTAAGGTTAGGGTTATTAAAGGTTAGGGGGTATTAAAGGGTTAAGGTTAGGGTTATTAAGGGTTAGGGTTATTAAAGGGTTAGGTTAGGGTTATTAAGGGTTGGTTAGGGTTATTAAAGGGTTAAGGTTAGGGTTATTAAAGGGTTAGGGTTATTAAAGGGTTAAGGTTAGGGTTATTAAAGGGTTAAGGTTAGGGTTATTAAAGGGTTAAGGTTAGGGTTATTAAAGGGTTAAGGTTAGGGTTATTAAAGGGTTAAGGTTAGGGTTATTAAAGGGTTAAGGTTAGGCTTATTAAAGGGTTAAGGTTAAGGGTATTAAAGGGTTACGGTTATTAAAGGGTTAAGGTTAGGGTTATTAAAGGGTTAAGGTTAGGGTTATTAAAGGTTTAAGGTTATTAAAGGGTTAAGGTTAGGGGGTATTAAAGGGTTAAGGTTAGGGTTATTAAAGGGTTAAGGTTAGGGTTATTAAAGGGTTAAGGTTAGGGTTATTAAAGGGTTAAGGTTAGGGTTATTAAAGGGTTAAGGTTAGGCTTATTAAAGGGTTAAGGTTAGGGGTATTAAAGGGTTAGGGTTATTAAAGGGTTAAGGTTAGGGTTATTAAAGGGTTAAGGTTAGGGTTATTAAAGGGTTAAGGTTAGGGTTATTAAAGGGTTAAGGTTAGGGGTATTAAAGGGTTAAGGTTAGGGTTATTAAAGGGTTAAGGTTAGGGTTATTAAAGGGTTAGGCTTATTAAAGGGTTAAGGTTAGGGTTTTAAAGGGTTAAGGTTAGGGTTATTAAAGGGTTAGGTTATTAAAGGGTTAAGGTTAGGGTATTAAAGGTTAAGGTTAGGGTTATTAAAGGGTTAAGGTTAGGGTTATTATAAGGGTTAGGGTTATTAAAGGGTTAGGGTTATTAAAGGGTTAAGAGTAGGTTATTAAAGGGTTAAGGTTAGGGTTATTAAAGGGTTAAGGTTAGGGTTATTAAAGGGTTAAGGTTAGGGTTATTAAAGGGTTAAGGTTAGGGGTATTAAAGGGTTAAGGTTAGGGTTATCAAAGGGTTAAGGTTAGGGTTATTAAAGGGTTAAGGTTAGGGTTATTAAAGGGTTAGGGTTATTAAAGGGTTAAGGTTATTAAAGGGTTAAGGTTAGGGTTATTAAAGGGTTAAGGTTAGGGGTATTAAAGGGTTAAGGTTAGGGTTATTAAAGGGTTAAGGTTAGGGTTATTAAAGGGTTAAGGTTAGGGTTATTAAAGGGTTAAGGTTAGGGTTATTAAAGGGTTAAGGTTAGGCTTATTAAAGGGTTAAGGTTAGGGTTATTAAAGGGAAGGTGGTTATTAAAGGGTTAAGGTTAGGGTTATTAAAGGGTTAAGGTTAGGGTTATTAAAGGGTTAAGGTTAGGGTTATTAAAGGGTTAAGTTTAGGGTTATTAAAGGGTTAAGGTTAGGGGTATTAAAGGGTTAGGGTTATTAAAAGGTTAAGGTTAGGGTTATTAAAGGGTTAAGGTTATTAAAGGGTTAAGGTTAGGGGTATTAAAGGGTTAAGGTTAGGGTTATTAAAGGGTTAAGGTTAGGGTTATTAAAGGGTTAAGGTTAGGGTTATTAAAGGGTTAGGGTTATTAAAGGGTTAAGGTTATTAAAGGGTTAAGGTTAGGGTTATTAAAGGGTTAGTCTTATTAAAGGGTTAAGGTTAGGGTTATTAAAGGGTTAAGGTTAGGGTTATTAAAGGGTTAGGTTATTAAAGGGTTAAGGTTATTAAAGGGTTAAGGTTAGGGTTATTAAAGGGTTAAGGTTAGGGTTATTAAAGGGTTAAGGTTAGGGTTATTAAAGGGTTAAGGTTAGGGTTATTAAAGGGTTAAGGTTAGGCTTATTAAAGGGTTAAGGTTAGGGTTATTAAAGGGTTAGGGTTATTAAAGGGTTAAGGTTAGGGTTATTAAAGGGTTAGGCTTATTAAAGGGTTAAGGTTAGGGTTATTAAAGGGTTAGGGGTATTAAAGGGTTAAGGTTAGGGTTATTAAAGGGTTAGGGTTATTAAAGGGTTAAGGTTAGGGTTATTAAAGGGTTAGGGTTATTAAAGGGTTAAGGTTAGGGTTATTAAAGGGTTAGGGTTTATTGGGTTAAGGTTAGGGTTATTAAAGGGTTAAGGTTAGGGTTATTAAAGGGTTAAGGTTAGGGTTATTAAAGGGTTAGGGTTATTAAAGGGTTAAGGTTAGGGTTATTAAAGGGTTAAGGTTAGGGTTATTAAAGGGTTAAGGTTAGGGTTATTAAAGGGTTAAGGTTAGGGTTATTAAAGGGTTAAGGTTAGGGTTATTAAAGGGTTAAGGTTAGGCTTATTAAAGGGTTAAGGTTAGGGGTATTAAAGGGTTACGGTTATTAAAGGGTTAAGGTTAGGGTTATTAAAGGGTTAAGGTTAGGGTTATTAAAGGTTTAAGGTTATTAAAGGGTTAAGGTTAGGGGTATTAAAGGGTTAAGGTTAGGGTTATTAAAGGGTTAAGGTTAGGGTTATTAAAGGGTTAAGGTTAGGGTTATTAAAGGGTTAAGGTTAGGGTTATTAAAAGGTTAAGGTTAGGCTTATTAAAGGGTTAAGGTTAGGGGTATTAAAGGGTTAGGGTTATTAAAGGGTTAAGGTTAGGGTTATTAAAGGGTTAAGGTTAGGGTTATTAAAGGGTTGGTTAGGGTTATTAAAGGGTTAAGGTTAGGGTTATTAAAGGGTTAAGGTTAGGGTTATTACAGGGTTAAGGTTAGGGTTATTAGGGTTAAGGTTAGGCTTATTAAAGGGTTAAGGTTAGGGTTATTAAAGGGTTAAGGTTAGGCTTATTAAAGGGTTAAGGTTAGGGTTATTAAAGGGTTAAGGTTAGGGTTATTAAAGGGTTAAGGTTAGGGTTATTAAAGGGTTAAGGTTAGGGGTATTAAAGGGTTAAGGTTAGGGTTATTAAAGGGTTAAGGTTAGGGTTATTAAAGGGTTAGGCTTATTAAAGGGTTAAGGTTAGGGTTATTAAAGGGTTAAGGTTAGGGTTATTAAAGGGTTAAGGTTAGGGTTATTAAAGGGTTAGGGTTATTAAAGGGTTAAGGTTAGGGTTATTAAAGGGTTAAGGTTAGGGTTATTAAAGGGTTAAGGTTAGGGTTATTAAATGGTTAAGGTTAGGGGTATTAAAGGGTTAAGGTTAGCGTTAGGGTTATTAAAGGGTTAAGGTTAGGGTTATTAAAGGGTTAAGGTTAGGGTTATTAAAGGGTTAAGGTTAGGGTATTAAAGGGTTAGGTTAGGGGTATTAAAGGGTTAAGGTTAGGGTTATTAAAGGGTTAAGGTTAGGGGTATTAAAGGGTTAAGGTTAGGGTTATTAAAGGGTTAAGGTTAGGGTTATTAAAGGGTTAAGGTTAGCTTATTAAAGGGTTAAGGTTAGGGTTATTAAAGGGTTAAGGTTAGGTTATTAAAGGGTTAAGGTTAGGGGTATTAAAGGGTTAAGGTTAGGGGGTATTAAAGGGTTAAGGTTAGGGTTATTAAAGGGTTAAGGTTAGGGGTTATTAAAGGGTTAAGGTTAGGGTTATTAAAGGGTTAAGGTTAGGGTTATTAAAGGGTTAAGGTTAGGGTTATTAAAGGTTATTAAAGGGTTAAGGTTAGGTTATTAAAGGGTTAAGGTTAGGGTTATTAAATGGTTAAGGTTAGGGTTATTAAATGGTTAAGGTTAGGGTTATTAAAGGGTTAAGGTTAGGGTTATTAAAGGGTTATTAAAGGTTAAGGTTATTAAAGGGTTGGGGTTAGGGTTATTAAAGGGTTAAGGTTAGGGTTATTAAAGGGTTAAGGTTAGGGTTATTAAAGGGTTAAGGTTAGGGTTATTAAAGGGTTAAGGTTAGGGTTATTAAAATGGTTAAGGTTAGGGTTATTAAAGGGTTAAGGGTTAGGGTTATTAAAGGGTTAAGGTTAGGGTTATTAAATGGTTAAGGTTAGGGTTATTAAAGGGTTAAGGTTAGCGTTAGTGTTATTAAGGGTTAGGGTTATTAAAGGGTTGCGTTAGGGTTATTAAAGGGTTAAGGTTAGGGTTATTAAAGGGTTGGTTAGGGTTATTAAAGGGTTAGGTTAGGGTTATTAAATGGTTAAGGTTAGGGTTATTAAGGGTTAAGGTTGAGGGTTATTAAGGGTTAAGGTTAGGGTTATGAAAGGGTTATTAAGGGTTAGGTTGGGTTATTAAAGGGTTATTAAAGGGTTAAGGTTAGGGTTATTAAACGGTTAGGGTTATTAAGGTAGTTTAGGACAGATTCAATCCGATCGCCCCCCTTTTCAGCTGTGCACCTTTTAAAGGCAATGTTCCGCATTCGCGGTAAACGCTGGATATATCGGCTCAATGGGGAAATTCCCTTTTCCTTTAATCCTAAAAGCACCAATCCTAAAAAAGTCAGCATTTTGAAGACCTTGTTTTGATCGTTCTAAAAATGTAGGACTTTGTCAAGCAGCTAGTTGCCTGCATACAAGCACAATTTACTATGATTTCTGTGTTAATATGGAGGAATGAAAAATTATAAAAATGTTGTATAGTGGTGCTGAACATTTGGACTCTTATTCGGAAAGAATTCAGACCGCTCGACTTTTTCCACATTTTGTTGCAGCCTTATTCTGAAATGGATAAAAATCAATCTACACACAATACCCCATAATGAAAAAGCAAAAACTGATTTTTTAAAAATGTTTTGCAAATGTATTACATATAAACAACTGAAATATGACATGTGTCTTGATCTTGGCTGTATGTCTTGGGGTCGTTGTTCTGCTGGAAGGTGAACCTCCACCCCAGGCTGAGGTCCTAAACCCCATGGAGCAGGTTTTCATCAAGGATCTCTCTGCACTTTGTACTGTAGCAACGCTCCTAATCCATGATAATAATCCCATTTGATGACGCCGGAGAGACTTTGTACTGTAGCAACGCTTCCTAATCCATGATAATAATCCCATCTGATGGGTTAGAGAGACTTTGTACTGTAGCAACGCTCCTAATCCATGATAATAATCCCATCTGATGGCGCCGGAGAGACTTTGTACTGTAGCAACGCTCCTAATCCATGATAATAATCCCATTGGATGGGTTAGAGAGACTTTGTACTGTAGCAACACTCCTAATCCATGATAATAATCCCCATCTGATGACGCCGGAGAGACTTTGTACTGTAGCAACGCTTCCTAATCCATGATAATAATCCCATTTGATGGGTTAGAGACTTTGTACTGTAGCAACGCTCCAAATCCATGATAATAATCCCATTTGATGACGCCGAAGAGACTTTGTACTGTAGCAACGCTCCCAATCCATGATAATAATCCCATCTGATGGGTTAGAGAGACTTTGTACTGTAGCAACGCTTCCTAATCCATGATAATAATCCCATTTGATGGGTTAGAGACTTTGTACCGTAGCAACGCTCCCAATCCATGATAATAATCCCATCTGATGACGCTGGAGAGATTTTGTACTGTAGCAACGCTCCTAATCCATGATAATAATCCCATCTGATGACGCCGAGAGACTTTGTACTGTAGCAACGCTCCTAATCCATGATAATAATCCCATCTGATGACACCGGAGAGACTTTGTACTGTAGCAACGCTCCCAATCCATGATAATAATCCCATCTGATGACGCCGGAGAGACTTTGTACTGTAGCAACGCTTCCTAATCCATGATAATAATCCCATCTGATGGCGCCGGAGAGACTTTTGTACTGTAGCAACGCTCCTAATCCATGATAATAATCCCATCTGATGGCGCCGGAGAGACTTTGTACTGTAGCAACGCTCCTAATCCATGATAATAATCCCATCTGATGGGTTAGAGAGACTTTGTACTGTAGCAACGCTTCCTAATCCATGATAATAATCCCATCTGATGACACCAGAGAGACTTTGTACTGTAGCAACGCTCCCAATTCATGATAATAATCCCATTTGATGGGTTAGAGAGACTTTGTACTGTAACGCTCCCAATCCATGATAATAATCCCATCTGATGACACGGAGAGACTTTGTACTGTAGCAACGCTTCCTAATCCATGATAATAATCCCATCTGATGGGTTAGAGAGACTTTGTACTGTAGCAACGCTCCCAATCCATGATAAT
>NW_025548700.1:0-2500 GCF_905237065.1 Salmo salar
GCCAGCCAGCTAGCCAACCAGCCAGCCAGCAAGCCAGCTAGCCAGTCAGTCAGCCAGTCAGCCAGCCAGCCAGTAAGCCAGCCAGCCCCCCCCCACCTGCGTCTGTGCTGCTGTTGCCGTCCGTTACGTTGTGGTATGTGATCAGCCAATGGCGTAGCAGAGAGAAACTGTAGAGGTTCATCCATTGGTCATCTGAGAAGGCTTGGCTGACACACAGCACCGTGAAGAAATCCCCACACACACAGCCATCCAGCTCCACCACTGGCCCCGGCTACACACACACACACACACACACACACAGAGAGAATACACACACACACAGAGAGAATACACACACACACACAGAGAGAGAATACACACACACACACACACACACACACAGAGAATACACACACACACACAGAGAGAGAATACACACACACACACAGAGAGAGAATACACACACACACACAGAGAGAGAATACACACACACACACAGAGAGAGAACACACACACACACACAGAGAGAGAATACACACACACACACACACACACAGAGAGAGAGAGACACACACACACACACACACACACACACACACACACACACACACACACACACCGTTTAGAAAATACATTCAGAACGTCCACACGTTTCAATTACAGTTGTGCATGTAAATATAATGCAGTGATTTGATTGGTTAATTAATTAATTAAAAGGTCACCTGACGTATTCGAGGGCCAGTGAAAAACCCTCCTGACGAAGCCACACCTCCCTGCTGAACGCTGGCGTAGCGCAGCCAATCAACAAGCCTCTTACTGAGCAGGGTCACATGATCTACACACACACACACACACATTATATTACAGTAGTTAGTATATTCAGATAGCTAGGTGGGACAACCACATATTACAGTAGTTAGTATATTCAGATAGCTAGGTGGGACAACCACATATTACAGTAGTTAGTATATTCAGACAGCTAGGTGGACAACCACATATTACAGTAGTTAGTATATTCAGATAGCTAGGTGGACAACCACATATTACAGTAGTTAGTATATTCAGATAGCTAGGTGGACAACCACATATTACAGTAGTTAGTATATTCAGATAGCTAGGTGGGACAACCACATATTACAGTAGTTAGTATATTCAGATAGCTAGGTGGGACAACCACATATTACAGTAGTTAGTATATTCAGATAGCTAGGTGGGACAACCACATATTACAGTAGTTAGTATATTCAGACAGCTAGGTGGACAACCACATATTACAGTAGTTAGTATATTCAGATAGCTAGGTGGGACAACCACATATTACAGTAGTTAGTATATTCAGATAGCTAGGTGGGACAACCACATATTACAGTAGTTAGTATATTCAGATAGCTAGGTGGACAACCACATATTACAGTAGTTAGTATATTCAGATAGCTAGGTGGGACAACCACATATTACAGTAGTTAGTATATTCAGATAGCTAGGTGGACAACCACATATTACAGTAGTTAGTATATTCAGATAGCTAGGTGGACAACCACATATTACAGTAGTTAGTATATTCAGATAGCTAGGTGGGACAACCACATATTACAGTAGTTAGTATATTCAGATAGCTAGGACAACCACATATTACAGTAGTTAGTATATTCAGATAGCTAGGTGGACAACCACATATTACAGTAGTTAGTATATTCAGATAGCTAGGTGGACAACCACATATTACAGTAGTTAGTATATTCAGATAGCTAGGACAACCACATATTACAGTAGTTAGTATATTCAGATAGCTAGGTGGGACAACCACATATTACAGTAGTTAGTATATTCAGATAGCTAGGTGGACAACCACATATTACAGTAGTTAGTATATTCAGATAGCTAGGTGGACAACCACATATTACAGTAGTTAGTATATTCAGATAGCTAGGTGGGACAACCACATATTACAGTAGTTAGTATATTCAGATAGCTAGGTGGGACAACCACATATTACAGTAGTTAGTATATTCAGATAGCTAGGTGGGACAACCACATATTACAGCAGTTAGTATATTCAGATAGCTAGGTGGGACAACCACATATTACAGCAGTTAGTATATTCAGATAGCTAGGTGGGACAACCACATATTACAGTAGTTAGTATATTCAGATAGCTAGGTGGGACAACCACATATTACAGTAGTTAGTATATTCAGATAGCTAGGTGGACAACCACATATTACAGTAGTTAGTATATTCAGATAGCTAGGTGGACAACCACATATTACAGTAGTTAGTATATTCAGATAGCTAGGTGGACAACCACATATTACAGTAGTTAGTATATTCAGATAGCTAGGTGGGACAACCACATATTACAGTAGTTAGTATATTCAGATAGCTAGGTGGGACAACCACATATTACAGTAGTTAGTATATTAAGATAGCTAGGTGGGACAACCACATATTACAGTAGTTAGTATATTCAGATAGCTAGGACAACCACATATTACAGTAGTTAGTATATTCAGATAGCTAG
>NW_025548700.1:7500-22500 GCF_905237065.1 Salmo salar
AAACACCCTAAAGTTTCTAAAACTGTTTGAATGGTGTCTGTGAGTATAACAGAACTCATATGGCAGGCAGAAAACCTGAGAAGATTCCAAACAGGAAGTGCCCTCTCTGACCATTTCTTGGCCTTCTACACTCTCTTTATTGAAAACAGAGGATCTCTGCTGTAACGTGACACTTCCTACGGCTCCCATAGGCTCTCAGAAGGCGCCAGAACGTTGAATGATGACTCTGCAGTCCATGGCTGAAAAACAGCAGCGCATTTGGATAGTGGTCGATCTGAGAACAATGAGACGGGCGTGCGCGTGCACGTGAAGAGGCCATTTTACATTTTCAGTCTTTGAACGAAAAAGATGTCTCCCGGTCGGAATATTATCGCTTTTTACGAGAAAAATCGCATAAAAATTTTAAACAGCGTTTGACATGCTTCGAAGTACGGTAATGGAATATTTAGAAATGTTTTGTCACGATACGCGTCTGCGCGTCACCGTTCGGATAGTGTCTTGAACGCAAGAACAAAACAGAGGATATTTGAATATAACTATGGATTATTTTGAACCAAAACAACATTTGTTGTTGAAGTAGAAGTCTTGGGAGTGCATTCTGACGAAGAACAGCAAAGGTAATCCAATTTTTCTAATAGTAATTCTGAGTTTAGTGAACGCCAAACTTGGTGGGTGTCAAATTAGCTAGCCCGTGATGGCGAGCTATCTACTCAGAATATTGCAAAATGTGCTTTTGCCGAAAAGCTATTTTAAAATCGGACACCGCGATTGCATAAAGGAGTTCTGTATCTATAATTCTTAAAATAATTGTTATGTTTTTTGTGAACGTTTATCGTGAGTAATTTAGTAAATTCACCGGAAGTTTGCGGTGGGTATGCTAGTTCTGAACGTCACATGCTAATGTAAAAAGCTGGTTTTTGATATAAATATGAACTTGATTGAACAAAACATGCATGTATTGTATAACATAATGTCCTAGGAGTGTCATCTGATGAAGATCATCAAAGGTTAGTGCTGCATTTAGCTGTGGTTTTGTTTTTTGTGACATTATATGCTAGCTTGAAAAATGGGTGTCTGATTATTTCTGGCTTGGTACTCTCCTGACATAATCTAATGTTTTGCTTTCGCTGTAAAGCCTTTTTGAAATCGGACAATGTGGTTAGATTAACGAGATGCTTGTCTTTAAAATGGTGTAAAATAGTCATATGTTTGAGAAATTGAAGTAATAGCATTTCTAAGGTATTTGAATATCGCGCCACTCGATTCCACTGGCTGTTGAGTAGGGGTGGGACGATTTCGTCCCACATACCCTAGAGAGGTTAAACATTTATGGGGACTTGGCACGAGCCTAATTCAGTATGAATGTGTGTACCTGTGACAGAACTAAAGCAGCAGTATGACTGGTTAATGGGCTGTAGTCATGGAGGGTGTAGATCTGCTCCGGACCAGAGGGGGCAGTGTTTCTCTGACTGGTTAATGGGCTGTAGTCATGGAGGGTGTAGATCTGCTCCGGACCAGAAGGGGGCAGTGTTTCTCTGAGTACTGCTGAGGTCAACACAGTCAGCTGCTCCACAGAGGAAGACACACAAAACGACAGCAGACGTTGATGCAGCTCCACTGGCAGCCTGTGGACAACGCATACACACGGGTTACCATGACAACACGCTACCACGACAACGCGCTACCGTGACAACAGGTTACCATGACAACACACTCATGCGACAACATGCTACCATGACAACACGCTACCACATTTACATTTAAGTCATTTAGCGGACGCTCTTATCCAGAGCAACTTACAAATTGGTGCATTCACCTTATAATATCCAGTGGAACAACCACTTTACAATAGTACATCTATATCTTTTAGGGGGGGGGGGGTTAGAAGGATTACTTTATCCTATCCCAGGTATTCCTTAAAGAGGTGGGGTTTCAGGTGTCTCCGGAAGGTGGTGATTGACTCCGCTGTCCTGGCGTCGTGAGGGAGCTTGTTCCACCATTGGGGTGCCAGAGCAGCGAACAGTTTTGACTGGGCTGAGCGGGAACTGTGCTTCCTCAGAGGTAGGGAGGCCAGCAGGCCAGCGGTGGATGAGCGCAGTGCCCTCGTTTGGGTGTAGGGACTGATCAGAGCCTGAATGTACGGAGGTGCCGTTCCCCTCACGGCTCCGTAGGCAAGCACCATGGTCTTGTAGCGGATGCGAGCTTCAACTGGAAGCCAGTGGAGAGAGCGGAGGAGCGGGGTGACGTGAGAGAACTTGGGAAGGTTGAACACCAGACGGGCTGCGGCGTTCTGGATGAGTTGTAGGGGTTTAATGGCACAGGCAGGGAGCCCAGCCAACAGCGAGTTGCAGTAATCCAGACGGGAGATGACAAGTGCCTGGATTAGGACCTGCGCCGCTTCCTGTGTGAGGCAGGGTCGTACTCTGCAAATGTTGTAGAGCATGAACCTACAGGATCGGGTCACCGCCTTGATGTTAGTGGAGAACGACAGGGTGTTGTCCAGGGTCACGCCAAGGTTCTTAGCACTCTGGGAGGAGGACACAAGGGAGTTGTCAACCGTGATGGCGAGATCATGGAACGGGCAGTCCTTCCCCGGGAGGAAGAGCAGCTCCGTCTTGCCGAGGTTCAGCTTGAGGTGGTGATCCGTCATCCACACTGATATGTCTGCCAGACATGCAGAGATGCGATTCGCCACCTGGTTATCAGAAGGGGGAAAGGAGAAGATGAATTGTGTGTCGTCTGCGTAGCAATGATAGGAGAGACCATGTGAGGATATGACAGAGCCAAGTGACTTGGTGTATAGCGAGAATAGGAGAGGGCCTAGAACTGAGCCCTGGGGGACACCAGTGGTGAGAGCACGTGGTGCGGAGACAGATTCTCGCCACGCCACCTGGTAGGAGCGACCTGTCAGGTAGGACGCAATCCAAGCGTGGGCCGCGCCGGAGATGCCCAGCTCGGAGAGGGTGGAGAGGAGGATCTGATGGTTCACAGTATCAAAGGCAGCAGATAGGTCTAGAAGGATGAGAGCAGAGGAGAGAGAGTTAGCTTTAGCAGTGCGGAGAGCCTCCGTGACACAGAGAAGAGCAGTCTCAGTTGAATTACCAGTCTTGAAACCTGACTGATTTGGATCGAGAAGGTCATTCTGAGAGAGATAGCAGGAGAGCTGGCCAAGGACGGCACGTTCAAGAGTTTTGGAGAGAAAAGAAAGAAGGGATACTGGTCTGTAGTTGTTGACATCGGAGGGATCGAGTGTAGGTTTTTTCAGAAGGGGTGCAACTCTCGCTCTCTTGAAGACGGAAGGGACGTAGCCAGCGGTCAAGGATGAGTTGATGAGCGAGGTGAGGTAAGGGAGAAGGTCTCCGGAAATGGTCTGGAGAAGAGAGGAGGGGATAGGGTCAAGCGGGCAGGTTGTTGGGCGGCCGGCCGTCACAAGACGCGAGATTTCATCTGGAGAGAGAGGGGAGAAAGAGGTCAAAGCACAGGGTAGGGCAGTGTGAGCAGGACCAGCAGTGTCGTTTGACTTAGCAACGAGGATCGGATGTCGTCAACCTTCTTTTCAAAATGGTTGACGAAGTCATCCGCAGAGAGGGAGGGGGGGGGGGGAGGGGGAGGAGGATTCAGGAGGGAGGAGAAGGTAGCAAAGAGCTTCCTAGGGTTAGAGGCAGATGCTTGGAGTTTAGAGTGGTAGAAAGTGGCTTTAGCAGCAGAGACAGAAGAGGAAAATGTAGAGAGGAGGGAGTGAAAGGATGCCAGGTCCGCAGGGAGGCGAGTTTTCCTCCATTTCCGCTCGGCTGCCCGGAGCCCTGTTACCACGACAACACGCTACCACGACAACACGCTCCTGCGACCACCCAATAGCATGGGGAAGGCAAGTGTGCAGGTTTTTGTTCCAGCCCAGCTATAATACACATGAAAATGAAACTATGGTCTTCCATTCTTTACAGATATGACAATCCTCTCCTGGACCAGAGAGACACAGTCTTACATCCAGGTGTACTTGGTGCTAGGGTGTAGGGTTTAGGGTGTAGGGTTTAGGGTGCAGGGTTTAGGGTGTAGGGTTTAGGGTGTAGGGTTTAGGGTGTAGGGTTTAGGGTGTAGGGTTTAGGGTGTAGGGTACCTCCTAGTGTACTTGGTTGAGGCCATGATCAGGTGAGGTCAGTTAGGGTGTAGGGTTTAGGGTGTAGGGTTTAGGGTGTAGGGTTTAGGGTGTAGGGTACCTCCTAGTGTACTTGGTTGAGGCCACGATCAGGTGTAGTCTCTGGAGTGAGTCGATGACATCATGGCCGTGTTCTTTACCCGCCAGCTGCTTGGTGATCCGGCCGTAGAACTTCTGAAGCTCCACCTCCCCGATCTCCCTGGAAACAACATCACAGCCGTCACTTACATGCAGTTCCGGGTCGGAGGTGAACGACTCCAGAGAGGTATAGTACAAGGCAGGGTCAATGAGTAGCCGAGGCTCTCTGTTAGACTCTAGCTAACGACGATATGCCCCGTTTACAGACGCTAGCTACATGTCAGGCTAATCAGGTGTTATATACCCCGTTAACAGATGCTAGCTACATGTCAGGCTAGTGTGGTGTTATATACCCCGTTAACAGATGCTAGCTACATGTCAGGCTAGTCTGGTGTTATATGCCCGTTAACAGATGCTAGCTACATGTCAGGCTAGTCTGGTGTTATTAGCTAGCTACATGTCAGGCTAGTCTGGTGTTATATGCCCGTTAACAGATGCTAGCTACATGTCAGGCTAGTCTGGTGTTATATGCCCCGTTAACAGATGCTAGCTACATGTCAGGCTAGTCCGGTGTTATATGCCCATTAACAGATGCTAGCTACATGTCAGGCTAGCCTGGTGTTATATGCCCCGTTAACAGATGCTAGCTACATGTCAGGCTAGTCCGGTGTTATATGCCCCGTTAACAGATGCTAGCTACATGTCAGGCTAGTCCGGTGTTATTATGCCCCGTTTACAGATGCTAGCTACATGTCAGGCTAGTCTGGTGTTTTTGGCTGTTTACAGATGCTAGCTACATGTCAGGCTAGTCTGGTGTTATATGCCCCGTTAACAGATGCTAGCTACATGTCAGGCTAGTCCGGTGTTATATGCCCCGTTAACAGATGCTAGCTACATGTCAGGCTAGTCCGGTGTTATTATGCCCCGTTTACAGATGCTAGCTACATGTCAGGCTAGTCTGGTGTTTTTGGCTGTTTACAGATGCTAGCTACATGTCAGGCTAGTCTGGTGTTATATGCCCTGTTTACAGATGCTAGCTACATGTCAGGCTAGTCTGGTGTTTTTGGCTGTTTACAGATGCTAGCTACATGTCAGGCTAGTCTGGTGTTATATGCTCCGTTAACAGATGCTAGCTACATGTCAGGCTAGTCCGGTGTTATATGCCCGTTAACAGATGCTAGCTACATGTCAGGCTAGTCTGGTGTTATATGCCCATTAACAGATGCTAGCTACATGTCAGGCTAGTCCGGTGTTATATGCCCGTTAACAGATGCTAGCTACATGTCAGGCTAGTCTGGTGTTATATGCCCATTAACAGATGCTAGCTACATGTCAGGCTAGTCCGGTATTATATGCCTGTTAACAGATGAACAGCTAGAGCCTGGACAGCTAGAGCCTGGACAGCTAGAGCCTGGACAGCTAGAGCCTGGACAGCTAGAGCCTGGACAGCTAGAGCCTGAACAGCTAGAGCCGGAACAGCTAGAGCCTGGACAGCTAGAGCCTGGACAGCTAGAGCCTGGACAGCTAGAGCCTGGACAGCTAGAGCCTGGACAGCTAGAGCCGGAACAGCTAGAGCCTGGACAGCTAGAGCCTGGACAGCTAGAGCCTGGACAGCTAGAGCCGGGACAGCTAGAGCCTGAACAGCTAGAGCCTGGACAGCTAGAGCCTGGACAGCTAGAGCCTGGACAGCTAGAGCCGGGACAGCTAGAGCCTGGACAGCTGTTACTACTCAGGAGAAGAAGAAAAGACTGAGAAAACGGCCAGTTCATCCACTGAACACGACAAGAGGCTAAAACCAACTGCGTGATTGGTCCACGCTAATACAAACTGGATGATTGGTCCACGCTAATACAAAGTGGGTGATTGGTCCACGCTGATACAAACTGCGTGATTGGTCCACGCTAAAACAAACTGGATGATTGGTCCACGCTAAAACAAACTGGATGATTGGTCCACGCTAATACAAAGTGGATGATTGGTCCACGCTAATACAAAGTGGGTGATTGGTCCACGCTAATACAAACTGGATGATTGGTCCACGCTAATACAAACTGGATGATTGGTCCACGCTAATACAAACTGGGTGATTGGTCCACGCTAATACAAACTGGGTGATTGGTCCACGCTAATACAAAGTGGGTGATTGGTCCACGCTAATACAAAGTGGGTGATTGGTCCACGCTAATACAAACTGGGTGATTGGTCCACGCTAATACAAACTGGATGATTGGTCCACGCTAATACAAACTGGGTGATTGGTCCACGCTAATACAAAGTGGATGATTGTTCCACGCTAAAATAAAGTGGGTGATTGGTCCACGCTAAAACAAAGTGGGTGATTGGTCCATGCTAATACAAAGTGGGTGATTGGTCCACGCTAATACAAAGTGGGTGATTGGTCCACGCTAATACAAAGTGGGTGATTGGTCCACGCTAATACAAAGTGGGTGATTGGTCCACGCTGATACAAGCTGGGTGATTGGTCACACAAATCAACTTGTGTAAGGAAAACTTGTACAATTATTTTATTGATAGGAGTGGGGGTAAAAAGGTAGTTCTGCATTGAAAAGCAGACCAAATGAACGGTAAGTAATACAATTTAAAAAGTTATCAAAGACTCCAGTCACCGAAGTCAGGCTGTTTTCTCTGCTACCGCACTGCAAGCGGTACCGGAGCGCCAAGTCTAGGACCCAAAGGCTCCTTAACAGCTTCTACCCCCCCAAGCCAGGCTGTTCTCTCTGCTACCACACGGCAAGCGGTACCGGAGCGCCAAGTCTAGGACCCAAAGGCTCCTTAACAGCTTCTACCCCCCAAGCCAGGCTGTTCTCTCTGCTACCGCACTGCAAGCGGTACCGGAGCGCCAAGTCTAGGACCCAAAGGCTCCTTAACAGCTTCTACCCCCCCAAGCCAGGCTGTTCTCTCTGCTACCACACTGCAAGCGGTACCGGAGCGCCAAGTCTAGGTCCAAAAGGCTCCTTAACAGCTTCTACCCCCCCAAGCCAGGCTGTTCTCTCTGCTACCGCACTGCAAGCGGTACCGGAGCGCCAAGTCTAGGACCCAAAGGCTCCTTAACAGCTTCTACCCCCCAAGCCAGGCTGTTCTCTCTGCTACCGCACTGCAAGCGGTACCGGAGCGCCAAGTCTAGGACCCAAAGGCTCCTTAACAGCTTCTACCCCCCCAAGCCAGGCTGTTCTCTCTGCTACCACACTGCAAGCGGTACCGAGCGCCAAGTCTAGGACCCAAAGGCTCCTTAACAGCTTCTACCCCCCCAAGCCAGGCTGTTCTCTCTGCTACCGCACTGCAAGCGGTACCGGAGCGCCAAGTCTAGGTCCAAAAGGCTCCTTAACAGCTTCTACCCCCCAAGCCAGGCTGTTCTCTCTGCTACCGCACTGCAAGCGGTACCGGAGCGCCAAGTCTAGGACCCAAAGGCTCCTTAACAGCTTCTACCCCCCAAGCCAGGCTGTTCTCTCTGCTACCGCACTGCAAGCGGTACCGGAGCGCCAAGTCTAGGACCCAAAGGCTCCTTAACAGCTTCTACCCCCCCAAGCCAGGCTGTTCTCTCTGCTACCGCACTGCAAGCGGTACCGGAGCGCCAAGTCTAGGACCCAAAGGCTCCTTAACAGCTTCTACCCCCCAAGTCAGGCTGTTCTCTCTGCTACCGCACTGCAAGCGGTACCGGAGCGCCAAGTCTAGGTCCAAAAGGCTCCTTAACAGCTTCTACCCCCCCAAGTCAGGCTGTTCTCTCTGCTACCACACTGCAAGCGGTACCGGAGCGCCAAGTCTAGGTCCAAAAGGCTCCTTAACAGCTTCTACCCCCCCAAGTCAGGCTGTTCTCTCTGCTACCACACTGCAAGCGGTACCGGAGCGCCAAGTCTAGGACCCAAAGGCTCCTTAACAGCTTCTACCCCCCCAAGCCAGGCTGTTCTCTCTGCTACCACACTGCAAGCGGTACCGGAGCGCCAAGTCTAGGACCCAAAGGCTCCTTAACAGCTTCTACCCCCCAAGCCAGGCTGTTCTCTCTGCTACCGCACTGCAAGCGGTACCGGAGCGCCAAGTCTAGGACCCAAAGGCTCCTTAACAGCTTCTACCCCCCAAGCCAGGCTGTTCTCTCTGCTACCACACTGCAAGCGGTACCGGAGCACCAAGTCTAGGACCCAAAGGCTCCTTAACAGCTTCTACCCCCAAGTCAGGCTGTTCTCTCTGCTACCACACTGCAAGCGGTACCGGAGCGCCAAGTCTAGGACCCAAAGGCTCCTTAACAGCTTCTACCCCCCAAGCCAGGCTGTTCTCTCTGCTACCGCACTGCAAGCGGTACCGGAGCGCCAAGTCTAGGACCCAAAGGCTCCTTAACAGCTTCTACCCCCCCAAGCCAGGCTGTTCTCTCTGCTACCACACGGCAAGCGGTACCGGAGCGCCAAGTCTAGGACCCAAAGGCTCCTTAACAGCTTCTACCCCCCCAAGCCAGGCTGTTCTCTCTGCTACCACACTGCAAGCGGTACCGGAGCGCCAAGTCTAGGACCCAAAGGCTCCTTAACAGCTTCTACCCCCCCAAGCCAGGCTGTTCTCTCTGCTACCACACTGCAAGCGGTACCGGAGCGCCAAGTCTAGGACCCAAAGGCTCCTTAACAGCTTCTACCCCCCCAAGCCAGGCTGTTCTCTCTGCTACCACACTGCAAGCGGTACCGGAGCGCCAAGTCTAGGACCCAAAGGCTCCTTAACAGCTTCTACCCCCCAAGCCAGGCTGTTCTCTCTGCTACCACACTGCAAGCGGTACCGGAGCGCCAAGTCTAGGACCCAAAGGCTCCTTAACAGCTTCTACCCCCCAAGCCAGGCTGTTCTCTCTGCTACCACACTGCAAGCGGTACCGGAGCACCAAGTCTAGGTCCAAAAGGCTCCTTAACAGCTTCTACCCCCCAAAGCCAGGCTGTTCTCTCTGCTACCGCACTGCAAGCGGTACCGGAGCGCCAAGTCTAGGACCCAAAGGCTCCTTAACAGCTTCTACCCCCCCAAGCCAGGCTGTTCTCTCTGCTACCACACTGCAAGCGGTACCGGAGCACCAAGTCTAGGACCCAAAGGCTCCTTAACAGCTTCTACCCCCCCAAGCCATAAAACTGCTGAACATCTAAACTAATAAAATGGCCACCAGGACTATTTACATTTCGGCACCAATAAAACTGTGGCACTGACTCACCCATGGATTGATGTTTCAGAATCGTATCAACGAAGAGTTCGGAGTTTGACTAGCCACGTGTGACATGCAGTTACAAGGGAGAGGAATGAATTGGGTTCAGTCAGTCATCCTATTGATGCCTAGTTAAAACTGAGAGTAGAGAGGAATGAATTGGGTTCAGTCAGTTAAAACAGAGTGGAGAGGAATGAATTGGGTTCAGTCAGTCATCCTGTTGATGCCTAGTTAAAACAGAGTAGAGAGGAATGAATTGGGTTCAGTCAGTTAAAACAGAGTGGAGAGGAATGAATTGGGTTCAGTCAGTCTTCCTGTTGATGCCTAGTTAAAACAGAGTAGAGAGGAATGAATTGGGTTCAGTCAGTTAAAACTGAGAGTAGAGAGGAATGAATTGGGTTCAGTCAGTCTTCCTGTTGATGCCTAGTTAAAACAGAGTGGAGAGGAATGAATTGGGTTCAGTCAGTCTTCCTGTTGATGCCTAGTTAAAACAGAGTGGAGAGGAATGAATTGGGTTCAGTCAGTCATCCTGTCTTGTAGTATTCCTCCCCATCTGGATGCCAATGTAAAGGTGCTGTATCAGGGTGCTGTATCGGGGTGCTGTATCAGGGTGGGTGCTGTATCAGGGTGGGTGCTGTATCAGGGTGGGTGCTGTATCAGGGTGCTGTATCAGGGTGCTGTATCAGGGTGGGTGCTGTATCGGGGTGCTGTATCGGGGTGCTGTATCAGGGTGCTGTAGTGCTGTATCAGGGTGCTGTATCAGGGTGGGTGCTGTATCGGGGTGGGTGCTGTATCGGGGTGCTGTATCAGGGTGGGTGCTGTATCAGGGTGGGTGCTGTATCGGGGTGGGTGCTGTATCGGGGTGGGTGCTGTATCAGGGTGCTGTATCGGGGTGCTGTATAGGGGTGCTGTATCAGGGTGGGTGCTGTATCGGGGTGCTGTATCAGGGTGGGTGCTGTATCGGGGTGGGTGCTGTATCGGGGTGGGTGCTGTATCAGGGTGCTGTATCGGGGTGCTGTATAGGGGTGCTGTATCAGGGTGGGTGCTGTATCGGGGTGCTGTATCAGGGTGGGTGCTGTATCGGGGTGGGTGCTGTATCGGGGTGGGTGCTGTATCAGGGTGGGTGCTGTATCGGGGTGGGTGCTGTATCGGGGTGGGTGCTGTATCGGGGTGGGTGCTGTATCAGGGTGGGTGCTGTATCAGGGTGGGTGCTGTATCAGGGTGGGTGCTGTATCAGGGTGCTGTATCAGGGTGCTGTATCGGGGTGCTGTATCAGGGTGGGTGCTGTATCAGGGTGGGTGCTGTATCGGGGTGCTTGTATCGGGGTGCTGTATCAGGGTGCTGTATCAGGGTGGGTGCTGTATCGGGGTGGGTGCTGTATCGGGGTGGGTGCTGTATCAGGGTGCTGTATCGGGGTGCTGTATAGGGGTGCTGTATCAGGGTGGGTGCTGTATCGGGGTGGGTGCTGTATCAGGGTGGGTGCTGTATCGGGGTGGGTGCTGTATCGGGGTGGGTGCTGTATCGGGGTGGGTGCTGTATCGGGGTGCTGTATCAGGGTGGGTGCTGTATCAGGGTGGGTGCTGTATCAGGGTGCTGTATCGGGGTGCTGTATCAGGGTGCTGTATCGGGGTGCGGTATCAGGGTGGGTGCTGTATCAGGGTGGGTGCTGTATCGGGGTGCTGTATCGGGGTGCTGTATCAGGGTGCTGTATCAGGGTGGGTGCTGTATCGGGGTGCTGTATCGGGGTGCTGTATCGGGGTGCTGTATCAGGGTGCTGTATCGGGGTGGGTGCTGTATCGGGGTGGGTGCTGTATCAGGGTGCTGTATCGGGGTGCTGTATCGGGGTGGGTGCTGTATCGGGGTGCTGTATCGGGGTGCTGTATCAGGGTGGGTGCTGTATCAGGGTGCTGTATCAGGGTGGGTGCTGTATCGGGGTGCTGTATCGGGGTGCTGTATCAGGGTGCTGTATCGGGGTGCTGTATCGGGGTGCTGTATCGGGGTGCTTGCTGATGCGAGTTGCTTCCCACCGGACAGTTGCATCACGTCCCCGGAAGCAGCTAACGTGGCCGATTTGTTCCATCCCCCCTTCATGTTATTCTGAGTAGCATAGCAGCCAACACTAGAAATAACGTGGAATATTGGTAGTAAACATCTGGATGTGACCGTGATCCAGTCTACAGCTCAATGGGGGAGAGTTTGAGCTGCTATCCGGTAACACAACAGGGCCCAGTGCCCTTCGCTCCCGCTCGTCGTGCACCGCTGTCCCTGTTGCTGATTTGAGCTGTTCTCGCCATAATGTGGACTTGGTCTTTTACCAGATAGGGCTATCTTCTGTACACCACCCCTACCTTGTCACAACACAACTGATTGGTTCAAACGCATTAAGAAGGAAAGAAATTCCACTAATGAACTTTTAACAAGGCACACCTGTTAATTGAAATGCATTCCAGGTGACTGTCTCGTGAAGCTGGTTGAGAGAATGCCAAGAGCGTGCAAAGCTGTCATCAAGACAAAGGGTGGCTACTTTGAAAAATATAAAATATAAAATAGTTGGATTTGTTTAACACTTTTTTTGGTTACTACATAGTACTATGTAAATACAGTACAAGCTGATGAAACTGGCTCTTCATCCATCACCAAGGGTCGTGACCGACTCACCTTCGATGGCCACTGGCACACTGCTACCGACAACGAACACTATTGCATTTTATCAATGGCAATTTAAAATGTACAGAGATACCGTGGCCCATCGTCGTGCCCATTCATTAAATGTTTTATTTATTTAATTAGGCATGTCAGTTAAGAACAAATTCTTATTTACAATGACGGCCTACCCTGGGCCAAACCCGGACGACGCTGGGACAATTGTGCGCCGCCCTATGGGACTCCCAATCACAGCCGGATGTGATACAGCCTGGATTCAAACCAGGGACTGTAGTGGCGCCTCTTGCACTGATATGCAGTGCCTTAGACCGCTGCGCCACTCGGGAGCCAAAATTCATCCACTGCCATCACCTCATGTTTCAGCATGATAATGCACGGCCCCATGTCGCAAGGATAATGTCATGAGGTTGGCCTGTGGGTGAGGTTTATGACCCCCCCATAAATACCTTTCTCTCTTCCCCTCTCTCTCTCTCTCTCTCTCTGACTCTACTGAAGGACTCTCGAATAGCCTTTGTTAAATATAGAGAGTCTGGGAACATCAAACAAGTGGGGGGGAAGGAACCATATTTCGGTAATAGAACCAGTTGTAAATATGTGTTGGAACTTAATGAATATGATGTCAGATCGGTTGTCATCTGAGACATTATGACTGATGACAGGACGACATAAACTATCAGATTCACATGGAATCGTTGTGAAATTTAAATGCAATTTAAAATAAAAACTATTTGTGAAAAGATTAAATGTAATTTTAGCTTCCAAAATGAGAGAATTGGGTTTTCATAAGGTTAGAGCCCTGCTCAATCAGTGGCCCGCCCCTGTGAAGAGACATGGGTTATAAACTATGAAACACACCCTTCTCCCCCTCCACTATATAAAGCCCTTGACGAAAATATAACCTCCTGTTCCGAGGACGAAAGGACGACGGTCCGTACGTTAAAAAGGGACTAACACGTCAACTACAGAACTAAGCCAACCTCAGCGTGAGCTTTGGTTGTGAATGGTATGAACTCTGAACTCTTATTCACTACAGAAGTGAGACCTCCTAGCCGTTGAGTTAGCAACAGCAGCTGTAAACGTTGGGCTAGGGAAGGACGGACGACGTATCCAGTCTAACACACAACGAAGATACTACAACGTATCCAATTTACCACCAGAGACATTCATTCCGAGGACAGGAAGATCTCTGTTTGGCCAACACGGCCAGCATCTACGACCAACCTACCGAAGCGCAGCTCAGAGTAAATATTTATTGCATTCTCCTTAATTCAAATGGGCGGTTATTTAGAATGCATAAGATAATGTATTTACGATGATAGCATAGCTTCTCCCTTTGTTCCTCAGTCTTCCCGCTCTTTCATTCAAGCCCAACCCCCCTCTCTTTGCGTAACCAGCCGTCATACAGGTTCCGTCCACCAGGGGCGTTTTCTGTATGACATAATTTGCATTCTGTGTAGATGTAATTCTGTGTGATTAGTTTAGGTATTTAGTAAATAAATAATTAAACCCAATTTTGTATTGATGATTCAACTTGTTAGCCAGAGTTCGTGAAGATAACCAAGAATTTACAACTTTCAGATGAGACTGAAAATAAGGTGAGGATTAATATTGACTGCTATTGATGTAAAATATTACTAAGTCTTTTAAGAGTTTATTCGGAAGATAACAGCTCTATAAACACTCTTCCGTGGTGCCCCGACTTTCTAGTTAATTACATTTACATGATTAGCTCAATCAGGTGATATTAATTACAGAGAAATTATTTTATAGAATAGCGTGTCATATCACTTAATCCGGCATAGCCAAAGACACACGACAATATGAACACAATTCCTGGCAGCTGAAAATGTCCCAGTTCTTCCATGGCCTGCGTACTTCACCAGACATGTCACCCTATCGAGCATGTTTGGGATGCTCTGGATCGACGTGTACGACAGCGTGTTCCAGTTCCCGCCCAATATCCAGCCACTTCTCACAGCCATTTTTATTTAATTTAATATTGAAGAGTGGGACTACATTCCACAATCAACAGCCCGATCAACTCTATGTGAAGGAGATGTGTCACACTGCATGAGGACAATTGTGGTCACACCAGATACTGACTGGTTTTCAGATCCACGCCCCTACACCCCTTTTTTTTTACGTTTCTGTTACCAACAGATCCATATCTGTATTCTCAGTCACGTGAAATCTATTGATTAGGGAAAAAATAATTTTATTTCAATTGACTGATTTCTTTATATGAACTGTAACTCACTAAAAATCTGAGAAAATGTTGCGTTTATATTTTGGTTCAGTGTACCTTACAGCTCGGGTTTGTGGTTGAGCAGTGACAAGAGCAAACTAACCCCAAACGACATGACAGCAGCGGGGTACGACGGACAGAAGCAGGCGGAGAACAGTGTCCTTTCCTCGGCTTGACTCTGCTCTGAACACCGCTAACTGCCGGGTCTTACCTGGCTTGTTTGATCAAACTCTCTGTTCCTGCTGAATACATAGTAGCCGTCCAAACAAGTTGTAAATTGTCCGCTCGGGAAACATGTCCGACTGACAATCACGTGAATCCTCTACTAGTTCCGCCATGTCAGCGAGTCTGCCCCGTTAATGACGTATTTCATTACGTTGTAGTTTTTAACCGGTATTTAAACCAGACAAGCAGAACAAATACTTATTTACAATGACGGTCTACTCCGGGCAAAACCGGATGACGCTGGGTCAATTGTGCGCCGCCCTATGGGGACTCCCAACCATGGCCGGATGTGATACAGCCTGGATTTGAACCAGGGACTTGTAGTAATGCACTCTTGCACTGAGATGCAGTGCCTTAGACCGCTGCGCCACTCAGCCATCTTCACGGACGTGGTCACTGGTCCAGGGACATTAGCGCATAGAAAATCCAATATGGCTGCCAACGAACTAC
>NW_025548700.1:30000-67500 GCF_905237065.1 Salmo salar
AAGGCAAACGACAGGTTAAGGCAGGCCGGGGTCGATAATCCAGAGTAGAGGTCAAGGTACAGGACGGCAGGCAGCAGGTCAGGCCGGGGTCGATAATCCAGAGTAGAGGTCAAGGTACAGGACGGCAGGCAGACAGCAGGTCAGGCCGGGGTCGATAATCCAGAGTAGCAGGTCAGTGGAGAGTTACAGGCTTTAGTTCTAACCCTGCACTAGTCCTGGAGAGTTACAGGCTTTAGTTCTAACCCTGCACTAGTCCTGGAGAGTTACGGGCTTTAGTTCTAACCCTGCACTAGTCCTGGAGAGTTACGGGCTTTAGTTCTAACCCTGCACTAGTCCTGGAGAGTTACGGGCTTTAGTTCTAACCCTGCACTAGTCCTGGAGAGTTACGGGCTTTAGTTCTAACCCTGCACTAGTCCTGGAGAGTTACAGGCTTTAGTTCTAACCCTGCACTAGTCCTGGAGAGTTACGGGCTTTAGTTCTAACCCTGCACTAGTCCTGGAGAGTTACGGGCTTTAGTTCTAACCCTGCACTAGTCCTGGAGAGTTACGGGCTTTAGTTCTAACCCTGCACTAGTCCTGGAGAGTTACGGGCTTTAGTTCTAACCCTGCACTAGTCCTGGAGAGTTACGGGCTTTAGTTCTAACCCTGCACTAGTCCTGGAGAGTTACGGGCTTTAGTTCTAACCCTGCACTAGTCCTGGAGAGTTACGGGCTTTAGTTCTAACCCTGCACTAGTCCTGGAGAGTTACGGGCTTTAGTTCTAACCCTGCACTAGTCCTGGAGAGTTACGGGCTTTAGTTCTAACCCTGCACTAGTCCTGGAGAGTTACGGGCTTTAGTTCTAACCCTGCACTAGTCCTGGAGAGTTACGGGCTTTAGTTCTAACCCTGCACTAGTCCTGGAGAGTTACGGGCTTTAGTTCTAACCCTGCACTAGTCCTGGAGAGTTACGGGCTTTAGTTCTAACCCTGCACTAGTCCTGGAGAGTTACGGGCTTTAGTTCTAACCCTGCACTAGTCCTGGAGAGTTACGGGCTTTAGTTCTAACCCTGCACTAGTCCTGGAGAGTTACGGGCTTTAGTTCTAACCCTGCACTAGTCCTGGAGAGTTACGGGCTTTAGTTCTAACCCTGCACTAGTCCTGGAGAGTTACGGGCTTTAGTTCTAACCCTGCACTAGTCCTGGAGAGTTACGGGCTTTAGTTCTAACCCTGCACTAGTCCTGGAGAGTTACGGGCTTTAGTTCTAACCCTGCACTAGTCCTGGAGAGTTACGGGCTTTAGTTCTAACCCTGCACTAGTCCTGGAGAGTTACGGGCTTTAGTTCTAACCCTGCACTAGTCCTGGAGAGTTACGGGCTTTAGTTCTAACCCTGCACTAGTCCTGGAGAGTTACGGGCTTTAGTTCTAACCCTGCACTAGTCCTGGAGAGTTACGGGCTTTAGTTCTAACCCTGCACTAGTCCTGGAGAGTTACGGGCTTTAGTTCTAACCCTGCACTAGTCCTGGAGAGTTACGGGCTTTAGTTCTAACCCTGCACTAGTCCTGGAGAGTTACGGGCTTTAGTTCTAACCCTGCACTAGTCCTGGAGAGTTACGGGCTTTAGTTCTAACCCTGCACTAGTCCTGGAGAGTTACGGGCTTTAGTTCTAACCCTGCACTAGTCCTGGAGAGTTACGGGCTTTAGTTCTAACCCTGCACTAGTCCTGGAGAGTTACGGGCTTTAGTTCTAACCCTGCACTAGTCCTGGAGAGTTACGGGCTTTAGTTCTAACCCTGCACTAGTCCTACAGAGTTACAGGCTTTAGTTCTAACCCTGCACTAGTCCTGGAGAGTTACAGGCTTTAGTTCTAACCCTGCACTAGTCCTGGAGAGTTACAGGCTTTAGTTCTAACCCTGCACTAGTCCTGGAGAGTTACAGGCTTTAGTTCTAACCCTGCACTAGTCCTGGAGAGTTACAGGCTTTAGTTCTAACCCTGCACTAGTCCTGGAGAGTTACAGGCTTTAGTTCTAACCCTGCACTAGTCCTGGAGAGTTACAGGCTTTAGTTCTAACCCTGCACTAGTCCTGGAGAGTTACAGGCTTTAGTTCTAACCCTGCACTAGTCCTGGAGAGTTACAGGCTTTAGTTCTAACCCTGCACTAGTCCTGGAGAGTTACAGGCTTTAGTTCTAACCCTGCACTAGTCCTGGAGAGTTACAGGCTTTAGTTCTAACCCTGCACTAGTCCTGGAGAGTTACAGGCTTTAGTTCTAACCCTGCACTAGTCCTGGAGAGTTACAGGCTTTAGTTCTAACCCTGCACTAGTCCTGGAGAGTTACGGGCTTTAGTTCTAACCCTGCACTAGTCCTGGAGAGTTACAGGCTTTAGTTCTAACCCTGCACTAGTCCTGGAGAGTTACGGGCTTTAGTTCTAACCCTGCACTAGTCCTGGAGAGTTACGGGCTTTAGTTCTAACCCTGCACTAGTCCTGGAGAGTTACGGGCTTTAGTTCTAACCCTGCACTAGTCCTGGAGAGTTACGGGCTTTAGTTCTAACCCTGCACTAGTCCTGGAGAGTTACGGGCTTTAGTTCTAACCCTGCACTAGTCCTGGAGAGTTACGGGCTTTAGTTCTAACCCTGCACTAGTCCTGGAGAGTTACGGGCTTTAGTTCTAACCCTGCACTAGTCCTGGAGAGTTACGGGCTTTAGTTCTAACCCTGCACTAGTCCTGGAGAGTTACGGGCTTTAGTTCTAACCCTGCACTAGTCCTGGAGAGTTACGGGCTTTAGTTCTAACCCTGCACTAGTCCTGGAGAGTTACGGGCTTTAGTTCTAACCCTGCACTAGTCCTGGAGAGTTACGGGCTTTAGTTCTAACCCTGCACTAGTCCTGGAGAGTTACGGGCTTTAGTTCTAACCCTGCACTAGTCCTGGAGAGTTACGGGCTTTAGTTCTAACCCTGCACTAGTCCTGGAGAGTTACGGGCTTTAGTTCTAACCCTGCACTAGTCCTGGAGAGTTACGGGCTTTAGTTCTAACCCTGCACTAGTCCTGGAGAGTTACGGGCTTTAGTTCTAACCCTGCACTAGTCCTGGAGAGTTACGGGCTTTAGTTCTAACCCTGCACTAGTCCTGGAGAGTTACGGGCTTTAGTTCTAACCCTGCACTAGTCCTGGAGAGTTACGGGCTTTAGTTCTAACCCTGCACTAGTCCTGGAGAGTTACGGGCTTTAGTTCTAACCCTGCACTAGTCCTGGAGAGTTACGGGCTTTAGTTCTAACCCTGCACTAGTCCTGGAGAGTTACGGGCTTTAGTTCTAACCCTGCACTAGTCCTGGAGAGTTACGGGCTTTAGTTCTAACCCTGCACTAGTCCTGGAGAGTTACGGGCTTTAGTTCTAACCCTGCACTAGTCCTGGAGAGTTACGGGCTTTAGTTCTAACCCTGCACTAGTCCTGGAGAGTTACGGGCTTTAGTTCTAACCCTGCACTAGTCCTGGAGAGTTACGGGCTTTAGTTCTAACCCTGCACTAGTCCTGGAGAGTTACGGGCTTTAGTTCTAACCCTGCACTAGTCCTGGAGAGTTACGGGCTTTAGTTCTAACCCTGCACTAGTCCTGGAGAGTTACGGGCTTTAGTTCTAACCCTGCACTAGTCCTGGAGAGTTACGGGCTTTAGTTCTAACCCTGCACTAGTCCTGGAGAGTTACGGGCTTTAGTTCTAACCCTGCACTAGTCCTGGAGAGTTACGGGCTTTAGTTCTAACCCTGCACTAGTCCTGGAGAGTTACGGGCTTTAGTTCTAACCCTGCACTAGTCCTGGAGAGTTACGGGCTTTAGTTCTAACCCTGCACTAGTCCTGGAGAGTTACGGGCTTTAGTTCTAACCCTGCACTAGTCCTGGAGAGTTACGGGCTTTAGTTCTAACCCTGCACTAGTCCTGGAGAGTTACGGGCTTTAGTTCTAACCCTGCACTAGTCCTGGAGAGTTACGGGCTTTAGTTCTAACCCTGCACTAGTCCTGGAGAGTTACGGGCTTTAGTTCTAACCCTGCACTAGTCCTGGAGAGTTACGGGCTTTAGTTCTAACCCTGCACTAGTCCTGGAGAGTTACGGGCTTTAGTTCTAACCCTGCACTAGTCCTGGAGAGTTACGGGCTTTAGTTCTAACCCTGCACTAGTCCTGGAGAGTTACGGGCTTTAGTTCTAACCCTGCACTAGTCCTGGAGAGTTACGGGCTTTAGTTCTAACCCTGCACTAGTCCTGGAGAGTTACGGGCTTTAGTTCTAACCCTGCACTAGTCCTGGAGAGTTACGGGCTTTAGTTCTAACCCTGCACTAGTCCTGGAGAGTTACGGGCTTTAGTTCTAACCCTGCACTAGTCCTGGAGAGTTACGGGCTTTAGTTCTAACCCTGCACTAGTCCTGGAGAGTTACGGGCTTTAGTTCTAACCCTGCACTAGTCCTGGAGAGTTACGGGCTTTAGTTCTAACCCTGCACTAGTCCTGGAGAGTTACGGGCTTTAGTTCTAACCCTGCACTAGTCCTGGAGAGTTACGGGCTTTAGTTCTAACCCTGCACTAGTCCTGGAGAGTTACGGGCTTTAGTTCTAACCCTGCACTAGTCCTGGAGAGTTACGGGCTTTAGTTCTAACCCTGCACTAGTCCTGGAGAGTTACGGGCTTTAGTTCTAACCCTGCACTAGTCCTGGAGAGTTACGGGCTTTAGTTCTAACCCTGCACTAGTCCTGGAGAGTTACGGGCTTTAGTTCTAACCCTGCACTAGTCCTGGAGAGTTACGGGCTTTAGTTCTAACCCTGCACTAGTCCTGGAGAGTTACGGGCTTTAGTTCTAACCCTGCACTAGTCCTGGAGAGTTACGGGCTTTAGTTCTAACCCTGCACTAGTCCTGGAGAGTTACGGGCTTTAGTTCTAACCCTGCACTAGTCCTGGAGAGTTACGGGCTTTAGTTCTAACCCTGCACTAGTCCTGGAGAGTTACGGGCTTTAGTTCTAACCCTGCACTAGTCCTGGAGAGTTACGGGCTTTAGTTCTAACCCTGCACTAGTCCTGGAGAGTTACGGGCTTTAGTTCTAACCCTGCACTAGTCCTGGAGAGTTACGGGCTTTAGTTCTAACCCTGCACTAGTCCTGGAGAGTTACGGGCTTTAGTTCTAACCCTGCACTAGTCCTGGAGAGTTACGGGCTTTAGTTCTAACCCTGCACTAGTCCTGGAGAGTTACGGGCTTTAGTTCTAACCCTGCACTAGTCCTGGAGAGTTACGGGCTTTAGTTCTAACCCTGCACTAGTCCTGGAGAGTTACGGGCTTTAGTTCTAACCCTGCACTAGTCCTGGAGAGTTACGGGCTTTAGTTCTAACCCTGCACTAGTCCTGGAGAGTTACGGGCTTTAGTTCTAACCCTGCACTAGTCCTGGAGAGTTACGGGCTTTAGTTCTAACCCCTGCACTAGTCCTGGAGAGTTACGGGCTTTAGTTCTAACCCTGCACTAGTCCTGGAGAGTTACGGGCTTTAGTTCTAACCCTGCACTAGTCCTGGAGAGTTACGGGCTTTAGTTCTAACCCTGCACTAGTCCTGGAGAGTTACGGGCTTTAGTTCTAACCCTGCACTAGTCCTGGAGAGTTACGGGCTTTAGTTCTAACCCTGCACTAGTCCTGGAGAGTTACGGGCTTTAGTTCTAACCCTGCACTAGTCCTGGAGAGTTACGGGCTTTAGTTCTAACCCTGCACTAGTCCTGGAGAGTTACGGGCTTTAGTTCTAACCCTGCACTAGTCCTGGAGAGTTACGGGCTTTAGTTCTAACCCTGCACTAGTCCTGGAGAGTTACGGGCTTTAGTTCTAACCCTGCACTAGTCCTGGAGAGTTACGGGCTTTAGTTCTAACCCTGCACTAGTCCTGGAGAGTTACGGGCTTTAGTTCTAACCCTGCACTAGTCCTGGAGAGTTACGGGCTTTAGTTCTAACCCTGCACTAGTCCTGGAGAGTTACGGGCTTTAGTTCTAACCCTGCACTAGTCCTGGAGAGTTACGGGCTTTAGTTCTAACCCTGCACTAGTCCTGGAGAGTTACGGGCTTTAGTTCTAACCCTGCACTAGTCCTGGAGAGTTACGGGCTTTAGTTCTAACCCTGCACTAGTCCTGGAGAGTTACGGGCTTTAGTTCTAACCCTGCACTAGTCCTGGAGAGTTACGGGCTTTAGTTCTAACCCTGCACTAGTCCTGGAGAGTTACGGGCTTTAGTTCTAACCCTGCACTAGTCCTGGAGAGTTACGGGCTTTAGTTCTAACCCTGCACTAGTCCTGGAGAGTTACAGGCTTTAGTTCTAACACTGCACTAGTCCTGGAGAGTTACGGGCTTTAGTTCTAACCCTGCACTAGTCCTGGAGAGTTACAGGCTTTAGTTCTAACCCTGCACTAGTCCTGGAGAGTTACAGGCTTTAGTTCTAACCCTGCACTAGTCCTGGAGAGTTACGGGCTTTAGTTCTAACCCTGCACTAGTCCTGGAGAGTTACGGGCTTTAGTTCTAACCCTGCACTAGTCCTGGAGAGTTACGGGCTTTAGTTCTAACCCTGCACTAGTCCTGCAGAGTTACGGGCTTTAGTTCTAACCCTGCACTAGTCCTGGAGAGTTACGGGCTTTAGTTCTAACCCTGCACTAGTCCTGGAGAGTTACAGGCTTTAGTTCTAACCCTGCACTAGTCCTGGAGAGTTACGGGCTTTAGTTCTAACCCTGCACTAGTCCTGGAGAGTTACGGGCTTTAGTTCTAACCCTGCACTAGTCCTGGAGAGTTACGGGCTTTAGTTCTAACCCTGCACTAGTCCTGGAGAGTTACGGGCTTTAGTTCTAACCCTGCACTAGTCCTGGAGAGTTACAGGCTTTAGTTCTAACCCTGCACTAGTCCTGGAGAGTTACAGGCTTTAGTTCTAACCCTGCACTAGTCCTGGAGAGTTACAGGCTTTAGTTCTAACCCTGCACTAGTCCTGGAGAGTTACAGGCTTTAGTTCTAACCCTGCACTAGTCCTGGAGAGTTACAGGCTTTAGTTCTAACCCTGCACTAGTCCTGGAGAGTTACAGGCTTTAGTTCTAACCCTGCACTAGTCCTACAGAGTTACAGGCTTTAGGGTTAGGGTTAGGGGGTAGGTGTTAGGGTTAGGGGTTAGGGGTTAGGGTTAGGGGTTAGGGTTAAGGGGTAGGTGTTAGGGTTAGGGGTGCAATCAATACAACATGGTGTTATTACCTTACAGCCTTATTCTAAAATGGATTAAACCACCACCATGCTTCACCGTAGGGATGGTGCCAGGTTTCCTCCAGACGTGACGCTTGGCATTCAGCCAAAAGAGTTCAATCTTGGTTTCATCAGACCAGAGAATCTTGTTTCTCATGGTCTGAGAGTCCTTTAGGTGCCTTTTGGCAAACTCCAAGCGGGCTGTCATGTGCCTTTTACTGAGGAGTGGTTTCCGTCTGGCCACTCTACCATAAAGGCCTGATTGGTGGAGTGCTGCAGAGATGGATGTCCTTCTGGAAGGTCCTCTCATCTCCACAGAGGAATTCTGGAGCTCTGTTAGAGTGACCATTGGGTTCTTGGTCACCTCCCTGACCAAGGCCCTTCTCCCCCGATTGCTCAGTTTGGCCGGGCGGCCAGCTCTAGGAAGAGTCTTGGTGGTTCCAAAACTTCTTCCATTTAAGAATGATGGAGGCCACTGTGTTCTTGGGGACCTTCAATGCTGCAGACATTTTTTGGTACCCTTCCCCAGATCTGTGCCTCGAAACCATCCTGTCTCGGAGCTCTACGGACAATTCCTTTGACTTCATGGCTTCATTTGCTCGTTTTTATTTTATTTAACCTTTATTTAACCAGGTAGGCCAGTTGAGAACAAGTTCTCATTTACAACCGCAACCTGGCCAAGATAAAGCACAGCAGTTCGACACATACAACAACACAGAGTTACACATGGAATAAACAAACATACAATCAATAATACAGTAGGAAAATCTATATACAGCATGTGCAAATGAGGTAGGATAAGAGAGGTAAGGCAATAAATAGGCCATGGAGGCAAAGTAATTACAGTATAGCAAATAAACACTGGAATGGTAGGATGTGCAGATGATGAACGTGCAAGTAGAGATACTGGGGTGCAAAGGAGCAAGATAAATAAATAAATAAATAACAGTAAGGGGATGAGGTAGGTAGTTTGGGCTATTTACAGATGGGCTATGTACAGGTGCAGTGATCTGTGAGCTGCTCTGACAGCTGGTGCTTAAAGTTAGTGAGGGAGACATGAGTCTCCAGCTTCAATGATTTTTGCAATTCGTTCCAGTCATTGGCAGCAGAAAACTGGAAGGAAAGGCGGCCAAAGGAGGATTTGGCTTTGGTGGTGACCAGTGAGATATACCTGCTGGAGCGCGTGCTACAGGTGGGTGCTGCTATGGTGACCAGTGAGCTGAGATAAGGCGGAGCTTTACCTAGCAGAGACTTGTAGATGACCTGGAGCCAGTGGGTTTGGCGACGAGTATGAAGCGAGGGCCAGCCAACGAGAGCGTACAGGTCGCAGTGGTGGGTAGTATATGGGGCTTTGGTGACAAAACGGATGGCACTGTGATAGACTGCATCCAATTTGTTGAGTAGAATGTTTAGGCTATTTTGTAAATGACATCGCCGAAGTCGAGGATCGGTAGGATGGTCAGTTTTACTAGGGTATGTTTGGCAGCATGAGTGAAGGATGCTTTGTTGCGAAATAGGAAGCCGATTCTAGATTTAATTTTGGATTGGAGATGCTTAATGTGAGTCTGGAAGGAGAGTTTACAGTCTTACCAGACACCTAGGTATTTGTAGTTGTCCACATATTCTAAGTCAGAACCGTCCAGAGTAGTGATGCAGGACAGGCGGGGAGGTGCAGGCAGCAATCGGTTGAAGAGCATGCATTTAGTTTTACTAGCATTTAAGAGCAGTTGGAAGCTACAGAAGGAGAGTTGTATGGCAATGAAGCTCGTCTGGATGTTAGTTAACACAGTGTCCAAAGAGGGGCCAGATGTATACAGAATGGTGTCGTCTGCGTAGAGGTGGATCAGAGAATCACCAGCAGCAAGAGCGATGTCATTGATGTATACAGAGAAGAGAGTCGGCCCGAGAATTGAACCCTGTGGCACCCCATAGAGACTGCCAGAGGTCCGGACAACAGGCCCTCCGATTTGACACACTGAACTCTATCAGAGAAGTAGTTGGTGAACCAGGCAAGGCAATCATTTGAGAAACCAAGGCTGTTGAGTCTGCCAATAAGAATTCGGTGATTGACAGAGTTGAAAGCCTTGGCCAGGTCGATGAAGACGGCTGCACAGTAATGTCTCTTATCGATGGCGGTTATGATATCGTTTAGAACCTTGAGCGTGGCTGAGGTCCACCCATGACCAGCTCTGAAACCAGATTGCACATTCGAAATGGATTCGAAATGGTCGGTAATCTGTTTGTTGACTTGGCTTTCGAAGACCTTAGAAAGGCAGGGTAGGATAGATATAGGTCTGTGGCAGTTTGGGTCTAGAGTGTCTCCCCCTTTGAAGAGGGGGATGACCGTGGCAGCTTTCCAATCTTTGGGAATCTCAGACGATACGAAAGAGAGGTTGAACAGGCTAGTAATAGGGGTTGCAATAATTTTGGCAGATAATTTTATAAAGAGATGGTCCAGATTGTCTAGCCCGGCTGATTTGTAGGGGTCCAGGTTTTGCAGCTCTTTCAGAACATCAGCTATCTGGATTTGGGTGAAGGAGAAATGGCGGAGGCTTTGGCGAGTTGCTGTGGGGGTGCAGGGCTGTTGACCGGGGTAGGGGTAGCCAGGTGGAAAGCATGGCCAGCCGTAGAAAAATGCTTAATGAAATTCTCAATTATAGTGGATTTATCGGTGGTGAAAGTGTTTCCTATCCTCAGTGCAGTGGGCAGCTGGGAGGAGGTGCTCTTATTCTCCATGGACTTTACAGTGTACCAGAACGTTTTTGAGTTTGTGCTACAGGATGCAAATTTCTGTTTGAAAAAGCTAGCCTTATCTTTCCTAACTGCCTGTGTATATTTGCTCCCAACTTCCCTGAAAAGTTGCATATCGCGGGGGCTATTCGATGCTAATGCAGAACGCCACAGGATATTTTTGTGCTGGTCAAGGGCAGACAAGTCTGGAGAGAACCAAGGGCTATATCTGTTCCTGGTTCAACATTTTTTTTTGAAAGGGGCATGCTTATTTAAGATGGTGAGGAAGGCACTTTTAAAGAATGACAAGGCATCCTCTACTGATGGGATGAGGTCAATATCCTTCCAGGATACCCCGGCCAGGTCGTTTAGAAAGGCCTGCTCACTGAAGTGTTTTAGGGAGCGTTTGATAGTGATGAGGGGTGGTCGTTTGACCGCTGACCCGTTACGGATGCAGGCAATGAGGCAGTGATCGCTGAGATCTTGGTTGAAAACAGCAGAGGTATATTTGGAGGGCAAGTTGGTTAGGATGATATTTATGAGGGTGCCCGTGTTTACGGATTTGGGGATGTACCTGCTGGGTTCATTGATAATTTGTGAGAAATTGAGGGCATCTAGCTTAGATTGTAGGATGCCCGGGGTGTTAAGCATGTCCCAGTTTAGGTCACCTAGCATCACGAGCTCTGAAGATAGATGGGGGGCAATCAGTTCACATATGGTGTCCAGGGCACAGCTGGGAGCTGAGGGTGATCTATAGCAAGCGGCAACGGTGAGAGACTTGTTTCTGGAAAGGTGGATTTTTAAAAGAAGAAGTTCGAATTGTTTGGGCACAGACCTGGATAGTAAGACAGAACTCTGCAGGCTATCTCTGCAGTAGATTGCAACACCGCTCCCTTTGGCAGTTCTATCTTGTCAGAAAATGTTATAGTTAGGGATGGAAATTTCAGGGTTTTTGGTGGCCTTCCTAAGCCAGGATTCAGACACGGCTAGGACATCGGGGTTGGCAGAGTGTGCTAAAGCAGTGAATAAAACAAACGTAGGGAGGAGGCTTCTGATGTTAACATGCATGAAACCAAGGCTTTTTACGGTTACAGAAGTCAACAAATGATAGCGCATGGGGAATGGGAGTGGTGCTGGGGGCTGCAGGGCCTGGGTTAACCTCTACATCATCAGATGAGGAGTAGGATAAGGGTACGGCTAAAGGCTATAAGAACCTGGGGAATGGGAGTGGTGCAGGGGGCTGCAGGGCCTGGGTTAACCTCTACATCACCAGAGGAACAGAGGAGGAGTAGGATAAGGGTACGGCTAAAGGCTATAAGAACCTGGGGAATGGGAGTGGTGCAGGGGGCTGCAGTGCCTGGATTCACCTCTACATCACCAGAGGAACAGAGGAGGAGTAGGATGAGGGTACGGCTAAAGGCTATAGAACTGGTCGTCTAGTACGTTCAGAACAGAGAGTAAAAGGAGCAGATTTCTGGGCGCAGTAGAATAGATTCAAGGCATAATGTACAGACAAAGGTATGGTAGGATGTGGATACAGTGAGGGTTAACCTGTACATAGAGTGATGATGAAAGAGACATTGTCTCTAGAAATATCATTTAATTAAAGCAGGTGATGTCACTGCACGTGTTGTAGTGTGGAACTAAAGTGTTAAATAAGGCATATTGAAGCAGGGCTAGAGGCTCTACAGGGAAATAAGGCAATAAATACTAACCAAAACAGCAAATGGACAAGACATACTGACGTCAGCGAGAGGCATGAGTAGCCGAGTGATCATAGGAGTCCAGCGAGTGGCTTCAGGCAGCTTGCGGGCCGGGGCTAGCAAGCTAACAGAAGGGCCTTGGAGGGACGTCGCGACGGAAGAAAGTCTGTTGTGGCCCCCCTCGTTCTTTTTACGTCGGCAGACGGATCTTCCCCGGTTTTGGGAACCGAGGACTTGACCCCGATAATGACATTGGATATGCGTAAACTGCAACATTTCTGGAAGATTCTCTGCATTATCTTTCACAGCAGAGCCGTTAAAGAGAACAATGTAGTGAGCGAATGTCAAATTGGCTTTTTTTACCAAATTACAGCACGACAGATCACTCATTCACCCCAACTGACAAACAAACAAAAAAACAAAGGCAAAGGCTTTTCATGCTTTGGTGATTTCATAACCTTTTGACTCAATTTGGCATGAGTGTCTAGAATCTAAAGTCAAATGTCTACTGTTCGCTGATGATCTGGTGCTTCTGTCCCCAAACCAAGGAGGGCCTACAGCAGCACCTAGATCTGTCCCCAACCAAGGAGGGCCTACAGCAGCACCTAGATCTGTCCCCAACCAAGGAGGGCCCACAGCAGCACCTAGATCTGTCCCCAAACCAAGGAGGGCCTACAGCAGCACCTAGATCTGTCCCCAAACCAAGGAGGGCCTACAGCAGTACCTAGATCTGTCCCCAACCAAGGAGGGCCTACAGCAGCACCTAGATCTGTCCCCAACCAAGGAGGGCCTACAGCAACACCTAGATCTGTCCCCAACCAAGGAGGGCCTACAGCAGCACCTAGATCTGTCCCCAAACCAAGGAGGGCCTACAGCAGCACCTAGATCTGTCCCCAAACCAAGGAGGGCCTACAGCAGCACCTAGATCTGTCCCCAACCAAGGAGGGCCTACAGCAACACCTAGATCTGTCCCCAACCAAGGAGGGCCTACAGCAGCACCTAGATCTGTCCCCAACCAAGGAGGGCCCACAGCAGCACCTAGATCTGTCCCCAACCAAGGAGGGCCTACAGCAACACCTAGATCTTCTGCACATATTCTCTCAGACCTGGGCCGTGACAGACCTGGGCCCTGACAGACCTGGGCCGTGACGGTAAATCTCAGCAAGACAAAAATAATGGTCCAGTTGCCAGGACCACAAATACAAATTCCATCTAGACACCGTTGCTCTAGAGAACACAAAAACGTATAGGTACCTCGGCCTAAACATCAGCGCCACAGGTAACTTCCACAAAGCTGTGATCGATCTGAGAGACAAGGCAATAAGGGCCTTCTACGCCATCAAAAGGAACATAAAATTTGACATCCCAATTAGGATCTGGCTAAAAACACTTGAATCAGTTATAGAACCCATTGCCCTTTGTGGTTGTGAGGTCTGGGGTGCGCTCACCAACCAGGAATTCACAAAATGGGACCAACACCACATTGAGACTCTGCATGGAGAATTCTGCAAAAATATCCTCAGTGTACAACGTAAAACACCAAATAATGCAGAGCAGAATTAGACCGATACCTGCTAATGATCAACATCCAGAAAAGAGACATTCAATTCTACAACCATCTAAAAGGAAGCGATTCCCAAACCTTCCATAACAAAGCCATCACCTACAGAGAGATGAACCTGGAGAAGAGTCCCCCTAAGCAAGCTGGTCCTGGGGCTCTGTTCACAAACACAAACAGACCCCACAGAGCCCCAGGACAGCAACACAAACAGACCCCACAGAGCCCCAGGACAGCAACACAAACAGACCCCACAGAGCCCCAGGACAGCAACACAAACAGACCCCACAGAGCCCCAGGACAGCAACACAAACAGACCCCACAGAGCCCCAGACAGCAACACAAACAGACCCCACAGAGCCCCAGGACAGCAACACAAACAGACCCCACAGAGCCCCAGGACAGCAACACAAACAGACCCCACAGAGCCCCGGGACAGCAACACAAACAGACCACAGGCCCCAGGACAGCAACACAAACAGACCCCACAGAGCCCCAGGACAGCAACACAAACAGACCCCACAGAGCCCCAGGACAGCAATAGCAACACAATTAGGCCCAACCAAATCATGAGAAAACACATTGGAAAGAATTTAGCAAAAAACTGAGAAAACTGGAATGCTATTTGGCCCTAAATAGAGAGTTCACAGTGGCAAAAAACCCAACATTAAGGAAATGGAGAGAGAGCCTTGCTATTGAGAAAGGCTACCGAATACCTGACCACTGCGGTAGAAAACCTGACCCAACATTAAGGAGAGGGAGAGAGAGAGCCTTGCTATTGAGAAAGGCCGCCGTAGGCAGACCTGGCTCCCAAGAGAAGACAGGCTATGTGCAACACTGCCCACAAAATGAGGTGGAAACTGAGCTGCCACTTCCTAACCTCCTGTCCAAATGTATGACCATATTAGAGACACATATTTCCCTCAGATTACACAGATCCACAAAGAATTAGAAAACAAACCCGATTTTGATAAACTCCCATATCTACTGGGTGAAATACCACAGAGTTTAATCACAGCAGCAAGATGTGTGACCTGTTGCCGCAAGAAAAGGTCAACCAGTGAAGAACAAAACACCATTATAAATACAACCCATATTTATGTTGATTTATTTTCCCTTTTTTGGTACTTGTAACTATTTGCACATCGTTACAACACTGCACATAGACATGATATATATAGTCTGTACATTTTTTTTTGTATTTTTTATTTCACTTTTGTTTATTATCTATTTCACTTGCTTTGGCGATGTAAACACGGGTTTCCTCGGCCAATAAATCCCCTTTACATTGAACTGAGTCTTGACATCTGCAGTAGAAGGAGGAACTGGGAAGTGGCTTTCTGAGTCATACACTCCAAATTAAGAGAAGAGGAAACGTCTGTGGGTGACCGTGTGTGTGTGTGTGTGTGTGTGTGTACTGTGTGTGTGTGTACTGTGTGTGTGTGTGTGTGTGTGTGTGTGTGTGTGTGGGAGGTGACAGTTCGTAGTTTAAATCTCCTCCTCAGTGTGTGTGTGTGTGTGTGTGTGTGTGTGTGTGTGTGTGTGTGTGTGTGTCTGTGTGTGTGTGTGTGTGCGTGTGCAGAAACAACTGTTCTTTCCGTCTCCTTTCCTTCCTGACACACACACACACACACACACACACACACACACACACACACACACACACACACACACACACACACACACACACACACACACACACACACACACACAGACATTTGCATAGAGCTGTTATCTGGTGTGTGTGTGTTAGATAGGGCTGATTTGCCTGGCTGAAGACACAAAGCAGGATTATAAAGCCACTAGGGTTAGAGTTATGGGTAGAGCAGGGCCCACCAGACACAGTATGGAGAGAGAGATAGAGAGAGAGGTAGAGAGAGGGAGAGGTAGAGAGAGAGAGAGAGAGGTAGAGAGAGGGGGAGGTAGAGAGAGGGAGAGGTAGAGAGAGAGAGGTAGAGAGAGGGGGAGGTAGAGAGAGAGAGGTAGAGAGAGGTAGAGAGAGAGATAGAGAGAGAGGTAGAGAGAGGGAGAGAGAGAGAGAGAGGTAGAGAGGTAGAGAGAGGGGGAGGTAGAGAGAGAGGTAGAGAGAGGTAGAGAGAGCGAGGTAGAGAGAGAGAGAGAGAGAGTTAGGGGTAGAGCAGGGCCCACCAGACACAGTATGGAGAGAGAGATAGAGAGAGAGAGAGGGAGAGGTGAGAGAGAGGTAGAGAGAGAGGTAGAGAGAGAGAGGTAGAGGTAGAGAGAAAGGTAGAGAGAGAGAGAGAGAGAGAGAGAGAGAGAGAGAGAGAGAGAGAGAGAGAGAGAGAGAGAGAGAGAGAGAGGTAGAGAGAGTTAGGGGTAGAGCAGGGCCCACCAGACACAGTATAGAGAGAGAGAGAGGTAGAGAGAGAGAGGTAGAGAGAGAGGTAGGTAGAGAGAGAGGTAGAGAGAGAGAGAGGGAGGTAGAGAGAGGTAGAGAGAGGGAGGTAGAGAGGTAGAGAGAGAGGTAGAGAGAGAGGTAGAGAGGTAGAGAGGGAGGTAGAGAGGTAGAGAGGTAGAGAGAGAGGTAGAGAGGTAGAGAGGTAGAGAGAGGTAGGGGTAGAGCAGGGCCCACCAGACACAGTATGGAGAGTGGGAGGTAGAGAGAGAGAGGTAGAGAGAGAGGTAGGTAGAGAGAGAGGTAGAGAGAGAGTAGAGAGAGAGAGAGAGAGAGAGAGGTAGGTAGAGAGAGAGAGAGAGAGAGAGAGAGAGAGAGAGGTAGGTAGAGAGAGAGGTAGAGAGAGAGAGAGATAGAGAGAGGTAGAGAGAGAGAGTAGAGAGAGTTAGGGGTAAGAGAGAGGTAGAGAGAGAGAGGAGAGAGAGAGAGAGAGAGAGAGAGGTAGAGAGAGGTAGAGAGAGGTAGAGAGAGAGAGGTAGAGAGAGGGAGGTAGAGAGAGGAGGTAGAGAGAGAGAGGTAGAGAGAGAGAGAGAGAGAGAGAGAGAGAGAGAGAGAGAGAGAGAGAGAGAGAGAGAGAGAGAGAGAGAGAGAGAGAGAGAGAGAGAGAGAGAGAGAGAGAGAGATGGACGAGACAGAGGGAGAGAGAGATGAGGAAGAGAGACAGACAGAGAGACAGACAGAGGGAGAGACAGACAGAGGGAGAGAGACAGACAGAGAGACAGACAGAAGGAGAGATGAGGAAGAGAGACAGACAGAGAGACAGACAGAGAGACAGACAGAGGGAGAGATGAGGAAGAGAGACAGACAGAGAGACAGACAGAGGGAGAGATGAGGAAGAGAGACAGACAGAGAGACAGACAGAAGGAGAGATGAGGAAGAGAGACAGACAGAGAGACAGACAGAGGGAGAGATGAGGGAGAGAGACAGACAGAGAGACAGACAGAGGGAGAGATGAGGGAGAGAGACAGACAGAGAGACAGACAGAGGGAGAGATGAGGTAGAGAGACAGACAGAGAGACAGACAGAGGGAGAGATGAGGAAGAGAGACAGACAGAGAGACAGACAGAAGGAGAGATGAGGAAGAGAGACAGACAGAGAGAGAGATGAGGAAGAGAGACAGACAGAGAGACAGACAGACAGGAGAGAGATGAGGAAGAGAGACAGACAGAGAGACAGAAGAAGAGAGATGAGGAAGAGAGACAGACAGAGAGACAGACAGGGAGAGATGAGGAAGAGAGACAGACAGAGAGACAGACAGGGAGACAGACAGAGAGACAGACAGAGAGACAGACAGAGAGAGACATGAGGAAGAGAGACAGACAGAGAGACAGACAGGGAGAGATGAGGAAGAGAGACAGACAGAGAGACAGACAGGGAGAGACATGAGGAAGAGAGACAGACAGAGAGACAGACAGAAGGAGAGATGAGGAAGAGAGACAGACAGAGAGACAGACAGAGGGAGAGATGAGGAAGAGAGACAGACAGAGAGACAGACAGAAGGAGAGATGAGGAAGAGAGACAGACAGAGAGAGAGATGAGGAAGAGAGACAGACAGAGAGACAGACAGAAGGAGAGATGAGGAAGAGAGACAGACAGGGAGAGACATGAGGAAGAGAGACAGACAGGGAGAGATGAGGAAGACAGACAGACAGACAGAGAGACAGACAGGGAGAGACATGAGGAAGAGAGATAGACAGAGAGACAGACAGAGGGAGAGATGAGGTAGAGAGACAGACAGAGAGACAGACAGGGAGAGACATGAGGAAGAGAGACAGACAGAAGGAGAGACAGACAGAAGGAGAGATGAGGAAGAGAGACAGACAGGGAGACAGACAGAGGGAGAGATGAGGTAGAGAGACAGACAGAGAGACAGACAGAGGGAGAGATGAGGAAGAGAGACAGACAGAGAGACAGACAGAAGGAGAGATGAGGAAGAGAGACAGACAGAGAGACAGACAGGGAGAGATGAGGAAGAGAGACAGACAGGGAGAGAACAGGTCATCCAGCCTTTCAGTTCCTCCACCCTCACATGCTATGACATCTTCTGGTTTCAATGATGTTTCTAGAGACAATATCTCTCTCATCGTCACTCAATGCCCAGGTTCACCTCCACTGTATTCACATCCTGCCATACCTTTGTCTGTACATTATACCTCAAAGCTATTTTATCGCCCCCAGAAACCCGTTCCTTTTACTATCTATTCCCAAAGACTGGAAAGCAGCAGTGGTCATCCCCCTCTCTTGACCCAAACTGCTACAGACCTATATCCATCCTACCCTGCCTTTCTAAGGTCTTCGAAAGCCAAGTCAACAAACAGATTACCGACCATTTCGAATCCTACCGCACCTTCTCCGCTATGCAATCTGGTTTCAGAGCTGGTCATGGGTGCACCTCAGCCACGCTCAAGGTCCTAAACGATATCGTAACCGCCATCGATAAGAGACATTACTGTGCAGCCGTATTCATCGACCTGGACAAGGCTTTCGACTCTGTCAATCACCACATCCTCATCGGCAGACTCAACAGCCTTGGTTTCTCAAATGACTGCCTCGCCTGGTTCACCAACTACTTCTCTGATAGAGTTCAGTGTGTCAAATCGGAGGGCCTGTTGTCCGGACCTCTGGCAGTCTCTATGGGGGTGCCACAGGGTTCAATTCTTGGGCCGACTCTCTTCTCTGTATACATCAATGATGTCGCTCTTGCTGCTGGTGATTCTCTGATCCACCTCTACGCAGACGACACCATTCTGTATACTTCTGGCCCTTCTTTGGACACTGTATTAACTAACGTCCAGACGAGCTTCAATGCCATACAACTCTCCTTCCGTGGCCTCCAACTGCTCTTAAATACAAGTAAAACTAAATGCATGCTCTTCAACCGATCGCTGCCCGCACCTGCCCGTCCGTCCTGCATCACCACTCTGGACGGTTCTGACTTAGAATATGTGGACTACAAATACCTAGGTGTCTGGTTAGACTGTAAACTCTCCTTCCAGACTCACATTAAGCATCTCCAATCCAAAATAAAATCTAGAATTGGCTTCCTATTTCGCAAAACAAAGCGTCCTTCACTCATGCTGCCAAACATACCCTCGTAAAACTGACCATCCTACCGATCCTCGACTTCGGCGATGTCATCTATAAAATAGCCTCCAACACTCTACTCAGCAAATTGGATGCAGTCTATCACAGTGCCATCCGTTTTGTCACCAAAGCCCCATACACTACCCACCACTGCGACCTGTACGCTCTCGTTGGCTGGCCCTCGCTTCATACTCGTCGCCAAACCCACTGGCTCCAGGTCATCTACAAGTCTCTGCTAGGTAAAGCTCCGCCTTATCTCAGCTCACTGGTCACCATAGCAGCACCCACCTGTAGCACGCGCTCCAGCAGGTATATCTCTCTGGTCACCCCTAAAGCCAATTCCTCCTTTGGCCGTCTCTCCTTCCAGTTCTCTGCTGCCAATGACTGGAACGAACTACAAAAATCTCTGTAACTGGAAACACATATCTCCCTCACTAGCTTTAAGCACCAGCTGTCAGAGCAGCTCCCAGATCACTGCACCTGTACATAGCCCATCTATAATTTAGCCCAAACTACTACCTCTTCCCCTACTGTATTTATTTATTTATTTTTGCTCCTTTGCACCCCATTATTTCTATTTCTACTTTGCACTTTCTTCCACTACAAATCTACCATTCCAGTGTTTTACTTGCTATATTGTATTTACTTCGCCACCATGGCCTATTTTTTGCCTTTACCTCCCTTATCTCACCTCATTTGCTCACATTGTATATAGACTTATTTTTCCACTGTATTATTGACTGTATGTTTGTTTTACTCCATGTGTAACTCTGTGTTGTTGTATGTGTCGAACTGCTTTGCTTTATCTTGTCCAGGTCGCAATTGTAAATGAGAACTTGTTCTCAACTTGCCTACCTGGTTAAAGATAGGTGAAATAAAATAAAATAAATAAAAAAATATACAGTAGCGAGGCTATAAAAGTAGCGAGGCTACATACAGTAGCGAGGCTACATACAGTCGGGCTGATTGAGGTAGTATGTACATGTAGATGTGGTTAAAGTGGCTATGTATATATAATGAACAGAGAGTAGCAGCAGCGTAAAAGAGGGGTTAGTAGTGATAGTAGTGATAGTAGTATAGTATATAGTATAGTATATATATAGTATAGTAGATAGTAGGTAGTGATTGGACCAAAATGCAGCGGGGATGTGAATGCTCATTTTCGTCTTTATTAAATAAATGAGCACTGAACAAAAAGACCGACGAAAAACGGTCCTGTCAGGCACACAGCTAAACAAGAAACAACTACCCACAAAACCCATAGAAAAAACACCCCTACTAAATAGGACCTTCAATTAGAGGCAACGAGGAACAGCTGCCTCCAATCGAAGGTCAAAAACAATAAACTAAACATAGAAATAGAATAACTAGAAAATAGAACATAGAAATACAAAACATAGAACACTACCCAAAAACCCCCGACAACACAAAACAAACACACCCTCTGCCACGTCCTGACCAAACAACAATAACAAATAACCCCTTATACTGGTCAGGACGTGACAGTACCCCCTCCTAAAGGTGCAGACCCCGGATGCACCTAAACATAAAAAACACAAAAATAAACCCTAAACTAAAGGGAGGGAAGGGAGGGTGGCCACCGTCACCGACGGTTCTTGTGCTACACCCCCCCTCCCCAATCCTCCTACTACGGAGGTGGCTCAGGCTTAGTCCCCAACCTAACCTGTCCACCCCCGCTGAAGGCTCGGGGCTAAGGCGCGTCGCTGGAGACCTCGGACTGGCGGGCGACTCTCTCGGTTCCGGACTGTAGGCCGACTCTCTCGGTTCCGGACTGTAGGCCGTCTCTCTCGGTTCCGGACTGTAGGCCGACTCTCTCGGTTCCGGACTGTAGGACGACTCTCTCGAGTTCCGGACTGGGCAACTGTCTCGAAGTTCCGGACTGGGAACTGTCGTCCGAAGTTCTGGACGGGAACGTCGCCGGAAGCTCTGGACGGGGAACTGTCGTCGGAAGCTCTGGACGGGGGAACTGTCGTCGGAAGCTCTGGACGGGGAACTGTCGCCGGAAGCTCTGGACGGGGAACTGTCGCCGGAAGCTCTGGACGGGGAACTGTCGCCGGAAGCTCTGGACGGGGTACTGTCGTCGGAAGCTCTGGACGGGGCAACTGTCGTCGGAAGCTCTGGACGGGAACTGTCACCGGAAGCTCTGGACGGGGACTGCTCACCGAAAGCCTGAGGCGTGGGACTGTCTTTGGAGACGCCGGGCACGGGAACTGACCCGAAGGCTGTGGCGAGGAACAGGAGCAGGATGTACTGGACTGGGCTGACGCACTGGAGGCCTGGTGCGTGGTGCTGGCTTTGGAGACGCCAGACTAGGGACACGCACCTTGAGGCCAGTACGAGGAGCAGGAACTGGATACACCGGGCCAGTACGAGGAGCAGGAACTGGATACACCGGGCCAGTACGAGGAGCAGGAACTGGATACACCGGGCCAGTACGAGGAGCAGGAACTGGATACACCGGGCCAGTACGAGGAGCAGGAACTGGATACACCGGGCCAGTACGAGGAGCAGGAACTGGATACACCGGGCCAGTACGAGGAGCAGGAACCTGGATACACCGGGCCAGTACGAGGAGCAGGAACTGGATACACCGGGCCAGTACGAGGAGCAGGAACTGGATACACCGGGCCAGTACGAGGAGCAGGAACTGGATACACCGGGCCAGTACGAGGAGCAGGAACTGGATACACCGGGCCAGTACGAGGAGCAGGAACTGGATACACCGGGCCAGTACGAGGAGCAGGAACTGGATACACCGGGCCAGTACGAGGAGCAGGAACTGGATACACCGGGCCAGTACGAGGAGCAGGAACTGGATACACCGGGCCAGTACGAGGAGCAGGAACTGGATACACCGGGCCAGTACGAGGAGCAGGAACTGGATACACCGGGCCAGTACGAGGAGCAGGAACTGGATACACCGGGCCAGTACGAGGAGCAGGAACTGGATACACCGGGCCAGTACGAGGAGCAGGAACTGGATACACCGGGCCAGTACGAGGAGCAGGAACTGGATACACCGGGCCAGTACGAGGAGCAGGAACTGGATACACCGGGCCAGTACGAGGAGCAGGAACTGGATACACCGGGCCAGTACGAGGAGCAGGAACTGGATACACCGGGCCAGTACGAGGAGCAGGAACTGGATACACCGGGCCAGTACGAGGAGCAGGAACTGGATACACCGGGCCAGTACGAGGAGCAGGAACTGGATACACCGGGCCAGTACGAGGAGCAGGAACTGGATACACCGGGCCAGTACGAGGAGCAGGAACTGGATACACCGGGCCAGTACGAGGAGCAGGAACTGGATACACCGGGCCAGTACGAGGAGCAGGAACTGGATACACCGGGCCAGTACGAGGAGCAGGAACTGGATACACCGGGCCAGTACGAGGAGCAGGAACTGGATACACCGGGCCAGTACGAGGAGCAGGAACTGGATACACCGGGCCAGTACGAGGAGCAGGAACTGGATACACCGGGCCAGTACGAGGAGCAGGAACTGGATACACCGGGCCAGTACGAGGAGCAGGAACTGGATACACCGGGCCAGTACGAGGAGCAGGAACTGGATACACCGGGCCAGTACGAGGAGCAGGAACTGGATACACCGGGCCAGTACGAGGAGCAGGAACTGGATACACCGGGCCAGTACGAGGAGCAGGAACTGGATACACCGGGCCAGTACGAGGAGCAGGAACTGGATACACCGGGCCAGTACGAGGAGCAGGAACTGGATACACCGGGCCAGTACGAGGAGCAGGAACTGGATACACCGGGCCAGTACGAGGAGCAGGAACTGGATACACCGGGCCAGTACGAGGAGCAGGAACTGGATACACCGGGCCAGTACGAGGAGCAGGAACTGGATACACCGGGCCAGTACGAGGAGCAGGAACTGGATACACCGGGCCAGTACGAGGAGCAGGAACTGGATACACCGGGCCAGTACGAGGAGCAGGAACTGGATACACCGGGCCAGTACGAGGAGCAGGAACTGGATACACCGGGCCAGTACGAGGAGCAGGAACTGGATACACCGGGCCAGTACGAGGAGCAGGAACTGGATACACCGGGCCAGTACGAGGAGCAGGAACTGGATACACCGGGCCAGTACGAGGAGCAGGAACTGGATACACCGGGCCAGTACGAGGAGCAGGAACTGGATACACCGGGCCAGTACGAGGAGCAGGAACTGGATACACCGGGCCAGTACGAGGAGCAGGAACTGGATACACCGGGCCAGTACGAGGAGCAGGAACTGGATACACCGGGCCAGTACGAGGAGCAGGAACTGGATACACCGGGCCAGTACGAGGAGCAGGAACTGGATACACCGGGCCAGTACGAGGAGCAGGAACTGGATACACCGGGCCAGTACGAGGAGCAGGAACTGGATACACCGGGCCAGTACGAGGAGCAGGAACTGGATACACCGGGCCAGTACGCGGAGCAGGAACTGGATACACCGGGCCATGAACCCGCACTGGAGGTCTGGAGCGCACAGCCTGCACCACCCGTCCTGGCTGGGTGGTATCAGTAGCCCTGCACGGGCGGAGTGCTGGTACAGGGCGAACAGGGCTGTGCAGAGGCCTGATGGCTGCCGTGCGTAGAGCAGGCGTAGGGTAGCCTGAGCCTAGGAGGTGCACCGGTGGCCAGATGCGCTGTGCAGGCATCCTCCTACCAGGCTGCACGCCCACTCTAGCACGGCACTTGCGAGGGGCTGGGATCGCTCGCACCGGACTGTGCGTGTGCATGGGCGAGATTGTGCGCACCTCCGCATAGACCGGCGTTCTCATGATCCGCTGCATCATGTTGTTGGGGTGCTTTGCTGCAGGAGGGACTGATGCACTTCACAAAATAGATGGCATCATGAGGAGGAACATTATGTGGATGTATTGAAGCAACATCTCAAGACATCGGTCAGGAAGTTAAATCTTGGTCGCAAATGGGTCTTCCCAATGGACAATGACCCCAAGCATTCTTCCAAAGTTGTGGCGAAATGGCTTAAGGACAACAAAGTCAAGGTATTGGAGTGGCCATCACAAAGCCCTGACCTCAATCCTATAGAAAATGTGTGGGCAGAACTGAAAAAGCGTGTGCGAGCAAAGTAGGCCTACAAACCTGACTCAGTTACACCAGCTCTGTCAGGAGGAATGGGCCAAAATTCACCCAACTTATTGTGGGAAGCTTGTGGAAGGCTACCCAAAACGTTTGACCCAAGTTAAACAATTTAAAGGCAATGCTACCAAATACTAATTGAGTGTATGTAAACTTCTGACCCACTGGGAATGTGATGAAAGAAATAAAAGCTGAAATAAATCATTCTCTCTACTATTATTCTGACATTTCACATTCTTCAAATAAAGTGGTGATCCTAACTGACCTAAGACAGGGAATTTTTTGCTAGGATTAAATGTCAGGAATTGTGAAAAAAAGTGAGTTTAAATGTATTTGGCGAAGGTGTAAGTAAACCTCTGACTTTAACTGTATATATGCTGAGATCATGTGACAGATCATGTGACACTTTGACTGCAGCACAGGTGGACTTTATTGAACTAATTATGTGTCTTCTGAAGGTAATTGGCTGCCCCAGATATTATTTAGGGGTGAATACATACAAACACCACTGTTCAGTTGTGTTGTTTTTGGTGAATTTTTTTAAACAAGTTATTTGCTAATTTGGACTATTTTGTGTTTGTCCGTTTAAATTACAGGTTGAAATGCAACAAAACAGAAAAAAAACATGCCAAGGGGTGTGAATACTTTAGCAAGGCGCTGTATATAGAGAGAGATGGATATAGTAAACCTAAATCACTCTCTGTCTGGTCTGGTCTGTCTGTCTGTCTGTCTGTCTGTCTGTCTGTCTGTCTGTCTGTCTGGTCTGTCTGTCTGTCTGTCTGTCTGTCTGTCTGTCTGTCTGTCTGTCTGTCTGTCTGTCTGTCTGTCTGTCTGTCTGTCTGTCTGTCTGTCTGTCTGTCTGTCTGTCCTGTCTGTCTGTCTGTCTGTCTGGTCTGTCTGTCTGTCTGTCTGTCTGTCTGTCTGTCTGTCTGTCTGTCTGTCTGTCTGTGTGTCTGTGTGTCTGTGTGTCTGTCTGTCTGTCTGTCTGTCTGTGTGTGTAGAGATGGAGAACGGAGCTGAGGACACGGAGTCTCTGTGGGAGTCGGTGGAGAATAACCGCTACATCCTGAGCCGCTACATCTCGCCTGGGAAACTGACCCCCTACCTGCGCCAATGTAAGGTTCTGGACGAACAGGACGAAGACGAGGTCTTGAACTCTCTACTGCTGGTCTCTAAGGTCAATCGCACAGGTAGGTTACCTCTCGCCTGGTAAACTGACCCCCTACCTGCGCCAATGTAAGGTTCTGGGCTCTAAGGTCAGCCTCACAGGTAGGTTAACTCTCTACTGCTGCTAACCTCACAGGTAGGTTAACTCTCTACTGCTGCTAACCTCACAGGTAGGTTACCTCTCTACTGCTGCTAACCTCACAGGTAGGTTACCTCTCTACTGCTGCTAACCTCACAGGTAGGTTAACTCTCTACTGCTGGACTCTAAGGTCAGCCTCACAGGTAGGTTACCTCTCTACTGCTGCTAACCTCACAGGTAGGTTAACTCTCTACTGCTGGTCTCTACGGTCATCCTCACAGGTAGGTTACCTCTCTACTGCTGCTAACCTCACAGGTAGGTTACCTCTCTACTGCTGCTAACCTCACAGGTAGGTTAACTCTCTACTGCTGGTCTCTAAGGTCATCCTCACAGGTAGGTTAACTCTCTACTGCTGCTAACCTCACAGGTAGGTTAACTCTCTACTGCTGGACTCTAAGGTCAGCCTCACAGGTAGGTTAACTCTCTACTGCTGGTCTCTAAGGTCAGCCTCACAGGTAGGTTAACTCTCTACTGCTGGTCTCTAAGGTCAGCCTCACAGGTAGGTTAACTCTCTACTGCTGCTAACCTCACAGGTAGGTTAACTCTCTACTGCTGGTCTCTAAGGTCATCCTCACAGGTAGGTTAACTCTCTACTGCTGCTAACCTCACAGGTAGGTTAACTCTCTACTGCTGGTCTCTAAGGTCATCCTCACAGGTAGGTTAACTCTCTACTGCTGGGATCTAAGGTCAGCCTCACAGGTAGGTTAACTCTCTACTGCTGCTAACCTCACAGGTAGGTTAACTCTCTACTGCTGCTAACCTCACAGGTAGGTTACCTCTCTACTGCTGGTCTCTAAGGTCAGCCTCACAGGTAGGTTAACTCTCTACTGCTGGACTCTAAGGTCAGCCTCACAGGTAGGTTACCTCTCTACTGCTGCTAACCTCACAGGTAGGTTAACTCTCTACCGCTGCTAACCTCACAGGTAGGTTAACTCTCTACTGCTGGACTCTAAGGTCAGCCTCACAGGTATAAAGCAGGAGGGTGTGTCTGTAAAGCAGGAGGGTGTGTCTATAAAGGAGGAGGGTGTGTCTATAAAGCAGGAGGGTGTGTCTGTAAAGCAGGAGGGTGTGTCTATAAATGAAGAGGGTGTGTCTATAAAGGAGGAGGGTGTGTCTATAAATGAAGAGGGTGTGTCTATAAAGGAGGAGGGTGTGTCTATAAAGCAGGAGGGTGTGTCTATAAAGAAGGAGGGTGTGTCTATAAAGCAGGAGGGTGTGTCTACAAATGAAGAGGGTGTGTCTATAAAGGAGGAGGGTGTGTCTATAAATGAAGAGGGTGTGTCTATAAATGAAGAGGGTGTGTCTATAAAGGAGGAGGGTGTGTCTATAAAGGAGGAGGGTGTGTCTGTAAAGGAGGAGGGTGTGTCTATAAATGAAGAGGGTGTGTCTATAAAGGAGGAGGGTGTGTCTATAAAGCAGGAGGGTGTGTCTATAAAGCAGGAGGGTGTGTCTATAAATGAAGAGGGTGTGTCTATAAAGCAGGAGGGTGTGTCTATAAATGAAGAGGGTGTGTCTATAAATGAAGAGGGTGTGTCTATAAATGAAGAGGGTGTGTCTATAAAGCAGGAGGGTGTGTCTATAAAGCAGGAGGGTGTGTCTATAAATGAAGAGGGTGTGTCTGTAAATGAAGAGGGTGTGTCTATAAATGAAGAGGGTGTGTCTATAAATGAAGAGGGTGTGTCTATAAATGAAGAGGGTGTGTCTATAAATGAAGAGGGTGTGTCTATAAATGAAGAGGGTGTGTCTATAAATGAAGAGGGTGTGTCTATAAAGGAGGAGGGTGTGTCTATAAATGAAGAGGGTGTGTCTATAAAGCAGGAGGGTGTGTCTATAAATGAAGAGGGTGTGTCTATAAATGAAGAGGGTGTGTCTATAAAGGAGGAGGGTGTGTCTGTAAATGAAGAGGGTGTGTCTATAAAGCAGGAGGGTGTGTCTATAAATGAAGAGGGTGTGTCTATAAATGAAGAGGGTGTGTCTATAAAGGAGGAGGGTGTGTCTATAAATGAAGAGGGTGTGTCTATAAATGAAGAGGGTGTGTCTATAAAGCAGGAGGGTGTGTCTATAAATGAAGAGGGTGTGTCTATAAATGAAGAGGGTGTGTCTATAAAGGAGGAGGGTGTGTCTGTAAATGAAGAGGGTGTGTCTATAAAGCAGGAGGGTGTGTCTATAAATGAAGAGGGTGTGTCTATAAATGAAGAGGGTGTGTCTATAAAGGAGGAGGGTGTGTCTATAAATGAAGAGGGTGTGTCTATAAAGCAGGTGGGTGTGTCTATAAATGAAGAGGGTGTGTCTATAAATGAAGAGGGTGTGTCTATAAAGCAGGTGGGTGTGTCTATAAATGAAGAGGGTGTGTCTATAAATGAAGATTCTATTGCAGATTGTTTTATCAATCAGATTAAACATTAAAAGGTATAACAAGAAATTAAATCTACTTTCTCCCCTGGACGGTGTGTGTGTGTGTGTGTGTGTGTGTGTGTGTGTGTGTGTGTGTGTGTGTGTGTGTGTGTGTGTGTGTGTGTGTGTGTGTGTGAGTGTCTCTGTGTGTGTGTGTGTGTGTGTGTGTGTGTGTGTGTGTGTGTGTGTGTGTGTGTGTGTGTGTGTGTGTGTGTGATGTGTGTGTGTGTGTGTGTGTGTGTGTGTGTGTGTGTGTGTGTGTGTGTGTGTGTGTGTGTGTGTGTGTGTGTGTGTGTGTGAGTGTGTGTGTGTGTGTGTGAGTGTCTCTGTGTGTGTGTGTGTGTGTGTGTGTGTGTGTGTGTGTGTGTGTGTGTGTGTGTGTGTGTGTGTGTGTGTGTGTGTGTGAGTCTCTGTGTGTGTGTGTGTGTGTGTGTGTGTGTGTGTGTGTGTGTGTGTGTGTGTGTGTGTGTGTGTGTGTGTGTGTGTGTGTGTGTGTGTGTGTGTGTGTGTGAGTGTGTGTGTGTGTGTGAGTGTCTCTGTGTGTGTGTGTGTGTGTGTGTGTGTGTGTGTGTGTGTGTGTGTGTGTGTGTGTGTGTGTGTGTGTGTGTGAGTCTCTGTGTGTGTGTGTGTGTGTGTGTGTGTGTGTGTGTGTGTGTGTGTGTGTGTGTGTGTGTGTGTGTGTGTGTGTGTATAGGGCGTCTGCTAGATATTCTTCATGGTAAAGGAGAACGAGGTTATGTGGTTTTCCTGGAGAGTATTGAGTTCTATTATCCGGACCTTTACAAGCTGGTGACTGGCAAAGAACCTACCAGACGCTTCTCCACTATCGTTGGTAAGACACACCTTTATATATCTACCTGTTACCATCATCTGGTACTATAACCATCATCTGGTACTATAACCATCATCTGGTACTATAACCATCATCTGGTACTATAACCATTATGTTACTATAACCATTCTGTTACTATAACCATTCTGTTACTATAACCATCATCTGTTACTATAACCATTCTGTTACTATAACCATTCTGTTACTATAACCATCATCTGTTACTATAACCATCATATGTTACTATAACCATTCTGTTACTATAACCATCATCTGTTACTATAACCATCATCTGTTACTATAACCATCATCTGTTACTATAACCATCATCTGTTACTATAACCATCATCTGTTAATATAACCATCATCTGTTACTATAACCATCATCTGTTACTATAACCATTCTGTTACTATAACCATTCTGTTACTATAACCATCATCTGTTACTATAACCATTCTGTTACTATAAGCATCATCTGTTACTATAACCATTCTGTTACTATAACCATCATCTGTTACTATAACCATCATCTGTTACTATAACCATCATCTGTTACTATAACCATCATCTGTTACTATAACCATCATCTGTTACTATAACCATTCTGTTACTATAACCATCATCTGTTACTATAACCATCATCTGGTACTATAACCATCATCTGGTACTATAACCATTCTGTTACTATAACCATCATCTGTTACTATAACCATCATCTGTTACTATAACCATCATCTGGTACTATAACCATTCTGTTACTATAACCATCATCTGTTACTATAACCATCATCTGTTACTATAACCATCATCTGTTACTATAACCATTCTGTTACTATAACCATCATCTGTTACTATAACCATTCTGTTACTATAACCATCATCTGTTACTATAACCATTCTGTTACTATAACCATTCTGTTACTATAACCATTCTGTTACTATAACCATCATCTGTTACTATAACCATCATCTGGTACTATAACCATTCTGTTACTATAACCATTCTGTTACTATAACCATCATCTGTTACTATAACCATTCTGTTACTATAACCATTCTGTTACTATAACCATCATCTGTTACTATAACCATTCTGTTACTATAACCATTCTGTTACTATAACCATTCTGTTACTATAACCATCATCTGTTACTATAACCATTCTGTTACTATAACCATCATCTGTTACTATAACCATTCTGTTACTATAACCATTCTGTTACTATAACCATCATCTGTTACTATAACCATCATCTGTTACTATAACCATCATCTGTTACTATAACCATTCTGTTACTATAACCATCATCTGTTACTATAACCATCATCTGGTACTATAACCATCATCTGTTACTATAACCATTCTGTTACTATAACCATCATCTGGTACTATAACCATCATCTGTTACTATAACCATTCTGTTACTATAACCATCATCTGTTACTATAACCATCATCTGTTACTATAACCATTCGGTTACTATAACCATCATCTGTTACTATAACCATCATCTGTTACTATAACCATCATCTGTTACTATAACCATTCTGTTACTATAACCATCATCTGGTACTATAACCATCATCTGTTACTATAACCATTCGGTTACTATAACCATCATCTGTTACTATAACCATCATCTGTTACTATAACCATTCTGTTACTATAACCATCATCTGTTACTATAACCATCATCTGTTACTATAACCATCATCTGTTAATGTAACAATTCTGTTACTATAACCATTCTGTTACTATAACATTCTGTTACTATAACCATTCTGTTACTATAACCATTCTGTTACTATAACCATCATCTGTTATTATAACCATCATCTGTTACTATAACCATTTTGTTACTATAACCATCATCTGTTTCTATAACCATCATCTGTTACTATAACCATTCTGTTACTATAACCATCATCTGTTACTATAACCATTCTGTTACTATAACCATTCTGTTACTATAACCATTCTGTTACTATAACCATTCTGTTACTATAACCATTCTGTTACTATAACCATTCGGTTACTATAACCATTCTGTTACTATAACCATCATCTGTTACTATAACCACCATCTGTTACTATAACCATTCTGTTACTATAACCATCATCTGTTACTATAACCATTCTGTTACATTAACCATCATCTGTTACCATAACCGTCATCTGCTACTATAACCATTCTGTTACTATAACCATTATGTTACTATAACCATTCTGTTACTATAACCATCATCTGTTACTATAACCATTCTGTTACTATAACCATTCTGTTACTATAACCATTCTGTTACTATAACCATTCTGTTACTATAACCATTCTGTTACTATAACCATTCGGTTACTATAACCATTCTGTTACTATAACCATCATCTGTTACTATAACCATTCTGCTACTATAACCATTCTGTTACTATAACCATCATCTGTTACTATAACCATTCTGTTACATTAACCATCATCTGTTACCATAACCGTCATCTGTTACTATAACCATTCTGTTACTATAACCATTATGTTACTATAACCATTATGTTACTATAACCATCATCTGGTACTATAACCATCATCTGTTACTATAACCATTCTGTTACTATAACCATCATCTGTTACTATAACCATCATCTGTTACTATAACCATTCTGTTACTATAACCATCATCTGTTACTATAACCATTCTGTTACTATAACCATTCTGTTATTATAACCATCATCTGGTACTATAACCATCATCTGTTACTATAACCATTCTGTTACTATAACCATCATCTGGTACTATAACCATCATCTGTTACTATAACCATTCTGTTACTATAACCATCATCTGTTACTATAACCATTCTGTTACTATAACCATTCTGTTACTATAACCATCATCTGTTACTATAACCATCATCTGTTACTATAACTATACTGTTACTATAACCATCATATGTTACTATAACCATTCTGTTACTATAACCATTCTGTTACTATAACCATCATCTGTTACTATAACCATCATCTGTTACTATAACTATACTGTTACTATAACCATCATATGTTACTATAACCATCATCTGTTACTATAACCATTCTGTTACTATAATCATTCTGTTACTATAACCATCATCTGTTTCTATAACCATCATCTGTTACTATAACCATTCTGTTACTATAACCATCATCTGTTACTATAACCATTCTGTTACTATAACCATTCTGTTACTATAACCGTCATTCTGTTACTATAACCATTCTGTTACTATAACCATCATCTGTTACTATAACCATTCTGTTACTATAACCATTCTGTTACTATAACCATTCTGTTACTATAACCATCATCTGTGAATATAACCATCATCTGATATTATAACCATTCTGTTACTATAACCATCATCTGTTACTATAACCATTCTGTTACTATAACCATTCTGTTACTATAACCATTCTGTTACTATAACCATTCTGTTACTATAACCATTCTGTTACTATAACCATCATCTGTTACTATAACCATCATCTGTTACTATAACCATTCTGTTACTATAACCATTCTGTTACTATAACCATCATCTGTTACTATAACCATCATCTGTTACTATAACCATTCTGTTACTATAACCATCATCTGTTACTATAACCATTCTGTTACTATAACCATTCTGTTACTATAACCATCATCTGTTACTATAACCATTCTGTTACTATAACCATCATCTGTTACTATAACCATCATCTGTTACTATAACCATTCTGGTACTATAACCATTCTGTTACTATAACCATCATCTGTTTCTATAACCATCATCTGTTACTATAACCATTCTGTTACTATAACCATTCTGTTACTATAACCATTCTGTTACTATAACCATCATCTGTTACTATAACCATCATCTGTTACTATAACCATTCTGTTACTATAACCATTCTGTTACTATAACCATTCTGTTACTATAACCATCATCTGTTACTATAACCATCATCTGTTACTATAACCATCATCTGTTACTATAACCATTCTGTTACTATAACCATCATCTGTTACTATAACCATCATCTGTTACTATAACCATTCTGTTACTATAACCATTCTGTTACTATAACCATTCTGTTACTATAACCATTCTGTTACTATAACCATTCTGTTACTATAACCATCATCTGTTACTATAACCATCATTTGTTACTATAACCATTCTGTTACTATAACCATTCTGTTACTATAACCATTCTGTTACTATAACCATTCTGTTACTATAACCATTCTGTTACTATAACCATCATTTGTTACTATAACCATCATTTGTTACTATAACCATTCTGTTACTATAACCATCATCCGTTACTATAACCATTCTGGTACTATAACCATTCTGTTAATATAACCATCATCTGTTACTATAACCATTCTGTTACTATAACCATTCTGTTACTATAACCATCATCTGTTACTATAATCATTCTGTTACTATAACCATTCTGTTACTATAACCGTCATCTGTTACTATAACCATCATCTGTTACTATAACCATTCTGTTACTATAACCATTCTGTTACTATAACCATCATCTGTTACTATAACCATCATCTGTTACTATAACCATTCGGTTACTATAACCATCATCTGTTACTATAACCATCATCTGGTACTATAACCATTCTGTTACTATAACCATCATCTGTTTCTATAACCATCATCTGTTACTATAACCATTCTGTTACTATAACCATCATCTGTTACTATAACCATCATCTGTTACTATAACCATCATCTGTTACTATAACCATCATCTGTTACTATAACCATCATCTGTTACTATAACCATCATCTGTTACTATAACCATCATCTGTTACTATAACCATTCTGTTACTATAACCATCATCTGTTACTATAACCATCATCTGGTACTATAACCATCATCTGGTACTATAACCATTCTGTTACTATAACCATCATCTTTTACTATAACCATCATCTGGTACTATAACCATCATCTGTTACTATAACCATTCTGTTACTATAACCATCATCTGTTACTATAACCATTCTGTTACTATAACCATTCTGTTACTATAACCATCATCTGTTACTATAACCATCATCTGTTACTATAACCATTCTGTTACTATAACCATCATCTGTTACTATAACTATTCTGTTACTATAACCATTCTGTTACTATAACCGTCATCTGTTACTATAACCATCATCTGTTACTATAACCATTCTGTTACTATAACCATTCTGTTACTATAACCATCATCTGTTACTATAACCATTCTGTTACTATAACCATTCTGTTACTATAACCATTCTGTTACTATAACCATCATCTGTTACTATAACCATCATCTGTTACTATAACCATTCTGTTACTATAACCATCATCTGTTACTATAACCATTCTGTTACTATAACCATTCTGTTACTATAACCATCATCTGTTACTATAACCATCATCTGTTACTATAACCATCATCTGTTACTATAACCATTCTGTTACTATAACCATTCTGTTACTATAACCATTCTGTTACTATAACTACCATTCTGTTACTATAACCATCATCTGTTACTATAACCATTCTGTTACTATAACCATCATCTGTTACTATAACCATCATCTGTTACTATAACCATTCTGTTACTATAACCATCATCTGTTACTATAACCATTCTGTTACTATAACCATCATCTGTTACTATAACCATCATCTGTTACTATAACCATTCTGTTACTATAACCATTCTGTTACTATAACCATCATCTGTTACTATAACCATTCTGTTACTATAACCATTTTGTTACTATAACCATCATCTGTTACTATAACCATTCTGTTACTATAACCATTCTGTTACTATAACCATTCTGTTACTATAACCATCATCTGTTACTATAACCATCATCTGTTACTATAACCATATCTGTTACTATAACCATCATCTGTTACTATAACCATTCTGTTACTATAACCATTCTGTTACTATAACCATTCTGTTACTATAACCATCATCTGTTACTATAACCATTCTGTTACTATAACCATCATCTGTTACTATAACCATTCTGTTACTATAACCATTCTGTTACTATAACCATCATCTGTTACTATAACCATTCTGTTACTATAACCATTCTGTTACTATAACCATCATCTGTTACTATAACCATTCTGTTACTATAACCATTCTGTTACTATAACCATTCTGTTACTATAACCATTCTGTTACTATAACCATCATCTGTTACTATAACCATTCTGTTACTATAACCATCATCTGTTACTATAACCATTCTGTTACTATAACCATCATCTGTTACTATAACCATCATCTGTTACTATAACCATTCTGTTACTATAACCATCATCTGTTACTATAACCATCATCTGTTACTATAACCATTCGGTTACTATAACCATCATCTGTTACTATAACCATCATCTGTTACTATAACCATCATCTGTTACTATAACCATTCTGTTACTATAACCATCATCTGTTACTATAACCATCATCTGTTACTATAACCATTCTGTTACTATAACCATCATCTGTTACTATAACCATCATCTGTTACTATAACCATCATCTGTTACTATAACCATTCTGTTACTATAACCATCATCTGTTACTATAACCATCATCTGTTACTATAACCATCATCTGTTAATGTAACAATTCTGTTACTATAACCATTCTGTTACTATAACATTCTGTTACTATAACCATTCTGTTACTATAACCATCATCTGTTATTATAACCATCATCTGTTACTATAACCATTTTGTTACTATAACCATCATCTGTTTCTATAACCATCATCTGTTACTATAACCATTCTGTTACTATAACCATCATCTGTTACTATAACCATCATCTGTTACTATAACCATCATCTGTTACTATAACCATTCGGTTACTATAACCATTCTGTTACTATAACCATCATCTGTTACTATAACCACCATCTGTTACTATAACCATTCTGTTACTATAACCATCATCTGTTACTATAACCATCATCTGTTACTATAACCATTCTGCTACTATAACCATTCTGTTACTATAACCATCATCTGTTACTATAACCATTCTGTTACATTAACCATCATCTGTTACCATAACCGTCATCTGCTACTATAACCATTCTGTTACTATAACCATTATGTTACTATAACCATTATGTTACTATAACCATCATCTGGTACTATAACCATCATCTGTTACTATAACCATTCTGTTACTATAACCATCATCTGTTACTATAACCATCATCTGTTACTATAACCATCATCTGTTACTATAACCATCATCTGTTACTATAACTATACTGTTACTATAACCATCATATGTTACTATAACCATTCTGTTACTATAACCATTCTGTTACTATAACCATCATCTGTTACTATAACCATCATCTGTTACTATAACCATTCTGTTACTATAACCATCATCTGTTACTATAACCATCATCTGTTACTATAACCATTCTGGTACTATAACCATTCTGTTACTATAACCATCATCTGTTACTATAACCATCATCTGTTACTATAACCATTCTGTTACTATAACCATCATCTGTTACTATAACCATTCTGTTACTATAACCATTCTGTTACTATAACCATTCTGTTACTATAACCATTCTGTTACTATAACCATTCTGTTACTATAACCATTCTGTTACTATAACTATTCTGTTACTATAACCATTCTGTTACTATAACCATTCTGTTACTATAACCATCATCTGTTACTATAACCATTCTGTTACTATAACCATTCTGTTACTATAACCATTCTGTTACTATAACCATCATCTGTTACTATAACCATCATCTGTTACTATAACCATTCTGTTACTATAACCATTCTGTTACTATAACCATTCTGTTACTATAACCATCATCTGTTACTATAACCATTCTGTTACTATAACCATTCTGTTACTATAACCATCATCTGTTACTATAACCATTCTGTTACTATAACCATTCTGTTACTATAACCATCATCTGTTACTATAACCATCATCTGTTACTATAACCATCATCTGTTACTATAACCATCATCTGTTACTATAACCATTCTGTTACTATAACCATCATCTGTTACTATAACCATTCTGTTACTATAACCATTCTGTTACTATAACCATCATCTGTTACTATAACCATTCTGTTACTATAACCATCATCTGTTACTATAACCATTCTGTTACTATAACCATCATCTGTTTCTATAACCATCATCTGTTACTATAACCATTCTGTTACTATAACCATTCTGTTACTATAACCATTCTGTTACTATAACCATCATTTGTTACTATAACCATCATTTGTTACTATAACCATTCTGTTACTATAACCATTCTGTTACTATAAACATTCTGTTACTATAACCATCATCTGTTTCTATAACCATCATCTGTTACTATAACCATCATCTGTTACTATAACTATTCTGTTACTATAACCATTCTGTTACTATTACCATCATCTGTTACTATAACCATCATCTGTTACTATAATCATTCTGTTACTATAACCATTCTGTTACTATAACCGTCATCTGTTACTATAACCATCATCTGTTACTATAACCATTCTGTTACTATAACCATTCTGTTACTATAACCATCATCTGTTACTATAACCATTCTGTTACTATAACCATTCTGTTACTATAACCATTCTGTTACTATAACCATTCTGTTACTATAACCATCATCTGTTACTATAACCATTCTGTTACTATAACCATCATCTGTTTCTATAACCATCATCTGTTACTATAACCATCATCTGTTACTATAACCATTCTGTTACTATAACCATCATCTGTTACTATAACCATCATCTGTTACTATAACATTCTGTTACTATAACCATCATCTGTTACTATAACCATCATCTGTTACTATAACCATCATCGGTTACTATAACCATCATATGTTACTATAACCATTCTGTTACTATAACCATTCTGTTACTATAACCATCATCTGTTACTATAACCATCATCTGTTACTATAACCATCATCTGTTACTATAACCACCATCTGTTACTATAACTATTCTGTTACTATAACCATTCTGTTACTATAACCATTCTGTTACTATAACCATCATC
>NW_025548700.1:77500-82500 GCF_905237065.1 Salmo salar
CTGGTCCTTTACCCAGCACCGGGACAGTTTAGCCCTGAACATGGTTCCCTCTGCCAGGAGTCTTCTTCCAGCAACGCTGGTCCTTTACCCAGCACCGGGACAGTTTAGCCCTGAACCTGGTTCCCTCTGCCAGGAGGCTTCTTCCAGCAACGCTGGTCCTTTACCCAGCACCGGGACAGTTTAGCCCTGAACATGGTTCCCTCTGCCAGGAGTCTTCTTCCAGCAACGCTGGTCATTTACCCAGCACCGGGACAGTTTAGCCCTGAACCTGGTTCCCTCTGCCAGGAGTCTTCTTCCAGCAACGCTGGTCCTTTACCCAGCACCGGGACAGTTTAGCCCTGAACATGGTTCCCTCTGCCAGGAGGCTTCTTCCAGCAACGCTGGTCCTTTACCCAGCACCGGGACAGTTTAGCCCTGAACCTGGTTCCTTTAGCACCTCGGACTCAGTGACCACCTGCAGGGAGAAACTTTGTATCGGGGCAGGGGGAAAAAAGAGGAAGGAGCATCAGGGATAGTCGCATTAGAAGGGAGTGAGAGTTGAGGAAATGTTGGATGGGCAAGGAGGCATGGCTGAGTCAAATAGGAACCCTGACTTAATGAAGTGGTGATTAGAAGAGCTCAGCCATGTGCTTCTTGTCAGTAACAACCACATCATCAACATTAAGGGTCATGGGCAGCTGTGAGGAGGAGGATTTATTCTCCAGGTTTAACCGTTTTTCCAGTTTGTTGGAAGATAGCGCCAACAGAGATGTTAGCCTCGCTTCGAGTCCTTAGGAAACTATGCTGTTTTTTTTTTTTTTATGTATCATTTCTTACATTGTTACCCCAGGAAATCTTAAATCTTATTACATACAGGCGGGAAGAATTAATTGGATATAAGAGCGATGTCAACTTACCAACATTACGACCAGGAATACAGCTTTCCCGAAGCGGATCCTCTGTTTGGACCACCACCCAGGACAATGGATCGGATCCCAGAAGCCGAACCAAAACAACGGCGCCGCAGAAGGGGCAGACGGAGCGGTCTTCTGGTCAGGTTCCGTAGACGTGCAAAGCGCCCACCGCTCCCGAGTATACTACTCGCCAATGTCCAGTCTCTTGACAACAAGGTGGACAAAATTCGAGCAAGGGTGGCCTTCCAGAGAGACATCAGAGATTGTTTCACGGAAACATGGCTCTCTCGGGATATGTTGTCGGAATCGGTTCAGCCACCGGGCTTCTCCATGAATCGCGCCGACAGAGATAAACACCTCTCTGGGAAGAGGAAGGGTGGGAGTGTATGCTTCATGATTAACAACTCGTGGTGTAATCGTAACAACATACAGGAACTCAAGTCCTTCTGCTCACCCAACCACCCAACCTTACAATCAAATGCCGGCCATATTACCTCCCAAGAGAATTCTCGTCAGTTATCGTCCCAGCTGTGCTGTGTACACTCCCCCTCAAGCAGACAGCAAGACGACCCTCAAGGAACTTCACTGGACTCAATGTACACCGGAAACCGTGTACATCCCGAGGCTGTATTTTATTGTAGCCGGGGATTTTAACAAAACAAATCTGAGAACAAGGCTCCCTAAAATTCTATCAGCATATTGAATTGCAGTGATGATCACAGGGGGTAAATACACTCGATCACTGCTACTCTAACTTCCGTGATGCATACAAAAGCCCTCCCCTGCCATCCCTTTGCTCCTTCCGTCTCATAGGCAGAAACTCAAACAGGATGTACCAGTGACTAGAACCCTTAAAACGCTGGTCTGAACCAATCGGGGATAATACACGCTTCAAGATTGCTTTGATCTCATGGACTAGGATATGTTCCGGTCAGCCTCAGAGAACAACATCAATCTATTCGCTGACTCGGTGAGTGAGTTTATAAGGAAGGGCATTGGAGATGTTGTACCCACTGTGACTATTCAAACGTCCCCTAACCAGAAACCGTGGATGGATGGCGGCATTCGCACAAACCTGAAAGCACGATCCACCTCATTTAACCATGGAAAGAGATCTGGGAATACGGCTGTATATAAACAGTGTAGCTATTCCCTCCGCAAGGCAATCAAACAAGCGAAATGCCGTTACAGGGACAAGGTGGAGTCGCAATTCAACGGCTCAGACACGAGACGTTTGTGGCCAACAGGAAATCACAGACTACAAAAAGAAATCCAGCCACGTCACGGACACCGACGTCTTGCTTCCAGACAAACTAAACACCTTTGCCTGCTTTGAGGATAATACAGTGCCACCGTCATGGCCTGCTAACAAGGACTGCCCCCTCCTTCTTTGTGGATGACGTGAGTAAAACATTTAAACGTGTTAACCCTCGCAAGGCTGCCGGCCCAGACGGCATCCCTAGCCGCGTCCTCAGAGCATGCGCAGACTAGCTGGCTGGTGTGTTTACGGACATATTCAATCGCTCCCCATCCCAGTCTGCTGTCCCCACATGCTTCAAGATGGCCACCATTGTTCCTGTACCCAAGAAGGAAAAGATAACTGAACTAAATGACTACCGCCCCGTAGCACACACCTCTGTCATCATGAAGTGCTTTGAGCGACTAGACAAGGATCATATCACCTCCACCTTACCGGCCACCCTAGACCCACTCCAATTTGCATACCGCCCCAACAGGTCCACAGACGATGCAATCGCCATCACACTGCACACTGCCCTATCCCATCTGGGCAAGACGACTACCTATGTAAGAATGCTGTTGATTGACTACAGCTCAGCATTCAACACCATAGTACCCTACAAGCTCATCATCAAGCTGGAGGCCATGGATCTCAACCCTGTCCTGTACAATTGGGTCCAGGACTTTCTGACGAGCCGCCCCCAGGTGGTGAAGGTAGGAAACAACATCTCCACTTCGCTGACCCTCAACACTGGGACCCACAAGGGTACGTGCTCAGCCCCCTCCTGCACTCCCCTGTTCACCCATGAGTTCCTCGGTGTACACATCACAGACAAACTGAAGTGGAGTCACCCACACAGACAGTGTGGTGAAGAAGGCGCAACAGCGCCTCCTCAACCTCAGGAGGCTGCAGAAATGTGGCTTGTCACCGAAAACCCTGACAAACTTTTACAGATGCACAATTGAGAGCATCTTGTCGGGCTGTATCACCGCATGGTACGGCAACTGTTCCACCCACAACTGCAGGGCTCTCCAGAGGGTGGTGCGATCTTCCCAACGCATCACCGGGGGCAAACTACCTGCCCTCCAGGACACCTACACCACCCGATGTCACAGGAAGGCCAAAAAGATCATCAAGGACAACAACCACCCGAGCCACTTCCTGTTCACCCTGCTATCATCCAGAAGGCGAGGTCAGTACAGGTGCATCAAAGCTGGAACCGAGAGACTGCTAAACAGCTTCTGTTTCAAGGCCATCAGACTGCTAAACAGCCATCACTAACTCAGAGAGGCTGCTGCCTACATCGAGACGCAATCACTGGCCACTTGAATAAATGGATCAATAGTCACTTTAAACAATGCCACTTTAATAATGTTTACATATCTTACATTAGTCATATCATATGTATATACTGTATTTTATACCATCTATTGTACCTTGACTGTGCCACCTGGACATCGCTCATCCATATATTTATATGTACATATTCTCATTCACCCCTTTAGATGTGTGTGTATTAGGTAGTTGTTGGGGAATTGGTAGATTACTTGTTAGATATTACTGCACTGTCGGAACTAGAAGCACAAGCATTTCACTACACTCACAATAACACCTGCTAACCATGTGTATGGACCAATAACATTTGATTTGATTTCAGAACTTCTTGGGTTTAGACCCACAGAGCGAGAACTGCTCCTTAAAGTACCTATTTTTGGTCAGCCTGAGTCCACTTATTTCTCATTTGCCTGAACGAGTCAGCCTGAGTCCACTTATTTCTCATTTGCCTGAACGAGTCAGCCTGAGTGCGCGTGTGCCGAGCAATTTGCCAAATGGAATCTGGTCATGGTCAAATGTTTTTCATTCTCATTTCCTTCATGGGCGCGTATTTGGTAACTGAACATATCCCAAAAGATGGTCCAAGGGCTTTTTTATGAAGAGGGGATCAAGCTGATTCTACACCGATTCAGAGACCAGGTCATGAAGGAAGGCTTGTTCATTACAGAAAACACAACGTCAGTCAATCTGGAAAATGTTAAAGAACTTTTAAAGTTTATTCAAGTGCAGTCACAAAAACCATCAAACACTGTGATGAGATTGACTCTCATGAGGATCGCCACAGGAAAGGAAGACCCAGGGTTACCGCTGCTGCAGAGGATAAGTTCATTAGAGTTACCAGCTTCATGAGGATCGCCACAGGAAAGGAAGACCCAGGGTTACCTCTGCTGCAGAGGATAAGTTCATTAGAGTTACTAGCTTCATGAGGACCGCCACAGGAAAGGAAGACCCAGGGTTACCTCTGCTGCAGAGGATAAGTTCATTAGAGTTACCAGCTTCATGAGGACCTCCACAGGAAAGGAAGACCCAGAGTTTCCTCTGCTGCAGAGGATAAGTTCATTAGAGTTACTAGCTTCATGAGGACCGCCACAGGAAAGGAAGACCCAGGGTTACCGCTGCTGCAGAGGATAAGTTCATTAGAGTTAACTGCACCTCAGATTGCAGCCCAAATAAATGCTTCACAGAGTTCAAGTAACAGACACATCTCAACATCAACTGTTCAGAGGAGACTGCGTGAATCAGACCTTCATGGTCGAATTGCTGCAAAGAAACCACTACTAAAGGACATCAATAAGAAGAAGAGACCTGCTTGGGCCAAGAAACACGAGCGATGGACATTAGACCGATGGAAATCTGTCCTTTGTTCTGATGAGGCAAATTTGAGATTTTTGGTTCCAACCGCCGTGTCTTTGTGAGACGCAGAGTAGATGAATGGATGATCCCCACAAATGTGGTTCCCGTCGTGAAGCATGGAGGAAGAGGTGTGATGGTGTGGGGGTGCTTTGAGATTGAGATGTTTTGGGATGAGTTGG
>NW_025548700.1:92500-97500 GCF_905237065.1 Salmo salar
TATTATAGTAGTATTATAGTAGTATTATAGTAGTATTACTGTACAACCTGCATGAAGAGATACGGCAGGCTGAGGAGCTACGAGACAAGGTTATTATAGTAGTATTATAGTAGTATCATAGTAGTTTTATAGTAGTATTATAGTACTATTATAGTAGTATTACTGTACAACCTGCATGAAGAGATACGGCAGGCTGAGGAGCTACGAGACAAGGTTATTATAGTAGTATTACTGTACAACCTGCATGAAGAGATACGGCAGGCTGAGGAGCTACGAGACAAGGTTATTATAGTAGTATTATAGTAGTATTATAGTAGTATTACTGTACAACCTGCATGAAGAGATACGGCAGGCTGAAGAGCTACGAGACAAGGTTATTATAGTAGTATTATAGTAGTACTATAGTAGTATTACTGTACAACCTGCATGAAGAGATACGGCAGGCTGAGGAGCTACGAGACAAGGTTATTATAGTAGTATTATAGTAGTACTATAGTAGTATTACTGTACAACCTGCATGAAGAGATACGGCAGGCTGAGGAGCTACGAGACAAGGTTATTATAGTAGTATTATAGTAGTATTATAGTAGTATTACTGTACAACCTGCATGAAGAGATACGGCAGGCTGAGGAGCTACGAGACAAGGTTATTATAGTAGTATTATAGTAGTATTATAGTAGTATTACTGTACAACCTGCATGAAGAGATACGGCAGGCTGAGGAGCAACGAGACAAGGTTATTATAGCAGTATTATAGTAGTATTACTGTACAACCTGCATGAAGAGATACGGCAGGCTGAGGAGCTACGAGACAAGGTTATTATAGTAATATTATAGTAGTATTATAGTAGTATTATAGTAGTATTACTGTACAACCTGCATGAAGAGATACGGCAGGCTGAGGAGCTACGAGACAAGGTTATTATAGTAGTATTATAGTAGTATTATAGTAGTATTATAGTAGTATTATAGTAGTATTACTGTACAACCTGCATGAAGAGATACGGCAGGCTGAGGAGCTACGAGACAAGGTTATTATAGTAGTATTACAGTAGTATTATAGTAGTATTACTGTACAACCTGCATGAAGAGATACGGCAGGCTGAGGGAGCTACGAGACAAGGTTATTATAGTAGTATTATAGTAGTATTATAGTAGTATTACTGTACAACCTGCATGAAGAGATACGGCAGGCTGAGGAGCTACGAGACAAGGTTATTATAGTAGTATTATAGTAGTACTATAGTAGTATTATAGTAGTACTATAGTAGTATTACTGTACAACCTGCATGAAGAGATACGACAGGCTGAGGAGCTACGAGACAAGGTTATTATAGTAGTATTATAGTAGTACTATAGTAGTATTATAGTAGTATTACTGTACAACCTGCATGAAGAGATACGGCAGGCTGAGGAGCTACGAGACAAGGTTATTATAGTAGTATTATAGTAGTATTATAGTAGTATTACTGTACAACCTGCATGAAGAGATACGGCAGGCTGAGGAGCTACGAGACAAGGTTATTATAGTAGTATTATAGTAGTATTATAGTAGTATTACTGTACAACCTGCATGAAGAGATACGGCAGGCTGAGGAGCTACGAGACAAGGTTATTATAGTAGTATTATAGTAGTATTATAGTAGTATTACTGTACAACCTGCATGAAGAGATACGGCAAGCTGAGGAGCTACGAGACAAGGTTATTATAGTAGTATTATAGTAGTATTATAGTAGTACTATAGTAGTATTACTGTACAACCTGCATGAAGAGATACGGCAAGCTGAGGCGCTACGAGACAAGGTTATTATAGTAGTATTATAGTAATACTATAGTAGTATTATAGTAGTATTATAGTAGTATTACTGTACAACCTGCATGAAGAGATACGGCAGGCTGAGGAGCTACGAGACAAGGTTATTATAGTAGTATTATAGTAGTATTATAGTAGTATTACTGTACAACCTGCATGAAGAGATACGGCAGGCTGAGGAGCTACGAGACAAGGTTATTATAGTAGTATTATAGTAGTATTATAGTAGTATTACTGTCCAACCTGCATGAAGAGATACGGCAGGCTGAGGAGCTACGAGACAAGGTTATTATAGTAGTATTATAGTAGTATTATAGTAGTACTATAGTAGTATTACTGTACAACCTGCATGAAGAGATACGGCAAGCTGAGGCGCTACGAGACAAGGTTATTATAGTAGTATTATAGTAGTATTATAGTAGTATTATAGTAGTATTATAGTAGTATTACTGTACAACCTGCATGAAGAGATACGGCAGGCTGAGGAGCTACGAGACAAGGTTATTATAGTAGTATTATAGTAGTATTATAGTAGTATTATAGTAGTATTATAGTAGTATTACTGTACAACCTGCATGAAGAGATACGGCAGGCTGAGGAGCTACGAGACAAGGTTATTATAGTAGTATTATAGTAGTATTATAGTAGTATTATAGTATTATTATAGTAGTATTATAGTAGTATTATAGTAGTATTACTGTACAACCTGCATGAAGAGATACTGCAGGCTGAGGAGCTACGAGACAAGGTTATTATAGTAGTATTATAGTAGTATTATAGTAGTATTACTGTACAACCTGCATGAAGAGATACGGCAAGCCGAGGAGCTACGAGACAAGGTTATTATAGTAGTATTATAGTAGTATTATAGTAGTACTATAGTAGTATTACTGTACAACCTGCATGAAGAGATACGGCAAGCTGAGGAGCTACGAGACAAGGTTATTATAGTAGTATTATAGTAGTATTATAGTAGTATTACTGTCCAACCTGCATGAAGAGATACGGCAGGCTGAGGAGCTACGAGACAAGGTTATTATAGTAGTATTATAGTAGTACTATAGTAGTATTATAGTAGTATTATAGTAGTATTACTGTACAACCTGCATGAAGAGATACGGCAGGCTGAGGAGCTACGAGACAAGGTTATTATAGTAGTATTATAGTAGTATTATAGTAGTATTATAGTAGTATTACTGTACAACCTGCATGAAGAGATACGGCAGGCTGAGGAGCTACGAGACAAGGTTATTATAGTAGTATTATAGTAGTATCATAGTAGTTTTATAGTAGTATTATAGTAGTATTATAGTAGTATTACTGTACAACCTGCATGAAGAGATACGGCAAGCTGAGGAGCTACGAGACAAGGTTATTATAGTAGTATTATAGTAGTATTATAGTAGTATTATAGTAGTATTATAGTAGTATTACTGTACAACCTGCATGAAGAGATACGGCAGGCTGAGGAGCTACGAGATAAGGTTATTATAGTAGTATTATAGTAGTATTATAGTAGTATTATAGTAGTATTATAGTAGTATTACTGTACAACCTGCATGAAGAGATACGGCAGGCTGAGGAGCTACGAGACAAGGTTATTATAGTAGTATTATAGTAGTATTATAGTAGTATTATAGTAGTACTATAGTAGTATTATAGTAGTATTACTGTACAACCTGCATGAAGAGATACGGCAGGCTGAGGAGCACCGAGACAAGGTTATTATAGTATTATTATAGTAGTATTATAGTAGTATTATAGTAGTATTACTGTACAACCTGCATGAAGAGATACGGCAGGCTGAGGAGCTACGAGACAAGGTTATTATAGTAGTATTATAGTAGTATTATAGTAGTATTATAGTAGTATTACTGTACAACCTGCATGAAGAGATACGGCAGGCTGAGGAGCTACGAGAAAAGGTTATTATGGTAGTATTATAGTAGTACTATAGTAGTATTATAGTAGTATTATAGTAGTATTATAGTAGTACTATAGTAGTATTATAGTAGTATTATAGTAGTACTATAGTAGTATTATAGTAGTACTATAGTAGTATTATAGTAGTATTATAGTAGTATTATAGAAGTACTGTAGTAGTATTAGAGTAGTACTATAGTAGTATTATAGTAGTATTATAGTAGTATTATAGTAGTACTATAGTAGTATTACTGTACAACCTGCATGAAGAGATATGGCAAGCTGAGGAGCTACGAGACAAGGTTATTATAGTAGTATTATAGTAGTACTATAGTAGTATTATAGTAGTATTATAGTAGTAGTATTACTGTACAACCTGCATGAAGAGATATGGCAGGCTGAGGAGCTACGAGACAAGGTTATTATAGTAGTATTATAGTAGTATTATAGTAGTACTATAGTAGTATTACTGTACAACCTGCATGAAGAGATTCGACAGGCTGAGGAGCTACAAGACAAGGTTATTATAGTAGTATTATAGTAGTACTATAGTAGTATTACTGTACAACCTGCATGAAGAGATACGGCAGGCTGAGGAGCTACGAGACAAGGTTATTATAGTAGTATTATAGTAGTATTATAGTAGTATTATAGTAGTATTACTGTACAACCTGCATGAAGAGATTCGGCAAGCTGAGGAGCTACGAGACAAGGTTATTATAGTAGTATTATAGTAGTATTATAGTAGTACTATAGTAATATTACTGTACAACCTGCATGAAGAGGTACGACAGGCTGAGGAGTTACGAGACAAGGTTATTATAGTAGTATTATAGTAGTACTATAGTAGTATTATAGTAGTATTATAGTAGTATTACTGTACAACCTGCATGAAGAGATACGGCAGGCTGAGGAGCTACGAGACAAGGTTATTATAGTAGTATTATAGTAGTATTATAGTTGTACTATAGTAGTATTACTGTACAACCTGCATGAAGAGATTCGGCAAGCTGAGGAGCTACGAGACAAGGTTATTATAGTAGTATTATAGTAGTACTATAGTAGTACTATAGTAGTATTACTGTACAACCTGCATGAAGAGATTCGACAGGCTGAGGAGCTACGAGACAAGGTTATTATAGTAGTATTATAGTAGTACTATAGTAGTATTATAGTAGTAGTATAGTAGTATTACTGTACAACCTGCATGAAGAGATTCGGCAGGTTGAGGAGCTACGAGACAAGATTATTATAGTAGTATT
>NW_025548700.1:102500-107500 GCF_905237065.1 Salmo salar
GATGATCTTCATCAGATGACAACCCTAGGACATTATGTTATACAATACATGCATGTTTTGTTCAATCAAGTTCATATTTATATCAAAAACCAGCTTTTTACATTAGCATGTGACGTTCAGAACTAGCATACCCCCCGCAAACTTCCGGGGAATTCGCTAACATTTTACTAAATTACTCAAGATAAAAGTTCACAAAAAGCATAACAATTATTTTAAGAATTATAGATACAGACCTCCTCTATGCACTCGATATGTCCGATTTTAAAATAGCTTTTTGGTGAAAGCACATTTTGCAATATTCTAAGTACATAGCCCAGGCATCACGGGCTCGCTATTTAGACACCCGGCAAGTTTAGCACTCACCATAATCATATTTACTATTATAAAAGTTTCATTACCTTTTGTTGTCTTCGTCAGAATACACACCCAGGACTGCTACTTCAATAACAAATGTTGGTTTGGTCCAAAATAATCCATCGTTATATCCGAATAGCGGCGTTTTGTTCGTATGCGTTCCAGACACTATCCGAAATAGTAAAGAAGTGTCACGCGCATGGCGCAATTCGTGACAATAAAATTCTAAGTATTCCATTACCGTACTTCGAAGCATGTCAACCGCTGTTTAAAATCAATTTTTACGACATTTTTCTCGTAGAAAAGCGATAATATTCCGACAGGGAATCTCCTTTTCGGCAAACAGAGGAAAAAAATCCCAAAGGCGGGGCGGTCGGGGTCACGCGCATAAGCTAGTGTCTCTTGATCGGCCACTTGAGAAAGGCGATAATGTGTTTCAGCCTGGGACTGGGATGACGACATTCTGTTTTTTCCCGGGCTATGAGCGCCTATGGACGACGTAGGAAGTGTCACGTTAGAGCAGAGATCCTTAGTAAATGATAGAGATGGAAAAGAAGTTCAACAAATGGTCAGACAGGCCACTTCCTGTAAAGGAATCTCTCAGGTTTTGACCTGCCATTTGAGTTCTGTTATACTCACAGACACCATTCAAACAGTTTTAGAAAATTTAGGGTGTTTTCTATCCATATGTAATAAGTATATGCATATTCTAGTTACTGGGTAGGAGTGGTAACCAGATTAAATCGGGTATGTTTTTTATCCAGCCGTGTCAATGCTGCCCCCTAGCCCTAACAGGTTAATTAACAAGCTAATGTTAGCTAGCTAGCTAACTAATGTAACGAGCTAGTGCACATTATCAAACCTAACAAAAACATCCTTCTTCAAGCACCAAACTCCTTAGCTTGATGTAAAATACGTAAAGACTCTAGAAAACATCTTGAAGTCGTCTGGTTTTCGGATGAAAAGAGGGAGGAGCACCCTGGGAAAAGGACCCTCCTTTCCCTTTTTCCTCCAGTGAGATTCCCCTGAGTGGACGTTCGTGCTCTCTGATTGGCTCAAAGTCACGTTGTTGACCACTGACGAACATTGCGTTTCTACGAGTAGAAAGTCCAGGTTTGTCGGTACCAAGTTGGATCAAAGCGGTTACTAGCCGCCCCGGGGCGAGAGAAGGAACGGCCTCCCACTGAGATAACGACCTATCGGTTACTAGCCGCCCCGGGGCAAGAGAAGGAACGGCCTCCCACTGCCATAACGACCTATCGGTTACTAGCCTCCCCGGGGCAAGAGAAGGAACGGCCTCCCACTGAGATAACGACCTATCGGTTACTAGCCGCCCCGGGGCGAGAGAAGGAACGGCCTCCCACTGCGATAACGACCTATCGGTTACTAGCCGCCCCGGGGCAAGAGAAGGAACGGCCTCCCACTGAGATAACGACCTATCGGTTACTAGCCGCCCCGGGGCAAGAGAAGGAAGGGCCTCCCACTGCGATAACGACCTATCGGTTACTAGCCGCCCCGGGGCAACAGAAGGAACGGCCTCCCACTGCGATAACGACCTATCGGTTACTAGCCGCCCCGGGGCGAGAGAAGGAACGGCCTCCCACTGCGATAACGACCTATCGGTTACTAGCCGCCCCGGGGCGAGAGAAGGAACGGCCTCCCACTGAGATAATGACCTATCGGTTACTAGCCGCCCCGGGCGAGAGAAGGAACGGCCTCCCACTGAGATAACGACCTATCGGTTACTAGCCGCCCGGGGCAAGAGAAGGAAGGGCCTCCCACTGCGATAACGACCTATCGGTTACTAGCCGCCCCGGGGCGAGAGAAGGAACGGCCTCCCACTGAGATAACGACCTATCGGTTACTAGCCTCCCCGGGGCAAGAGAAGGAACGGCCTCCCACTGAGATAACGACCTATCGGTTACTAGCCGCCCGGGCGAGAGAAGGAACGGCCTCCCACTGCGATAACGACCTATCGGTTACTAGCCGCCCGGGCGAGAGAAGGAACGGCCTCCCACTGCGATAACGACCTATCGGTTACTAGCCGCCCGGGCGAGAGAAGGAACGGCCTCCCACTGCGATAACGACCTATCGGTTACTAGCCGCCCCGGGGCGAGAGAAGGAACGGCCTCCCACTGAGATAATGACCTATCGGTTACTAGCCGCCCCGGGGCGAGAGAAGGAACGGCCTCCCACTGAGATAACGACCTATCGGTTACTAGCCGCCCCGGGGCAAGAGAAGGAAGGGCCTCCCACTGCGATAACGACCTATCGGTTACTAGCCGCCCCGGGGCGAGAGAAGGAACGGCCTCCCACTGAGATAACGACCTATCGGTTACTAGCCTCCCCGGGGCAAGAGAAGGAACGGCCTCCCACTGAGATAACGACCTATCGGTTACTAGCCGCCCCGGGGCGAGAGAAGGAACGGCCTCCCACTGAGATAACGACCTATCGGTTACTAGCCGCCCCGGGGCGAGAGAAGGAACGGCCTCCCACTGCGATAACGACCTATCGGTTACTAGCCTCCCCGGGGCAACAGAAGGAACGGCCTCCCACTGCGATAACGACCTATCGGTTACTAGCCGCCCCGGGGCAAGAGAAGGAACGGCCTCCCAATGCGATAACGACCTATCGGTTACTAGCCGCCCCGGGGCAAGAGAAGGAACGGCCTCCCACTGCGATAACGACCTATCAGCAGTCAGATATCTTGGTGTGTCGGATTAGGATCAGGATTAGGATTAGGATTAGGATTAGATTAGTTCATCTGAAATCAACATTTACTAATTTGGTGTTTTGTTTTGTGACACACCTCTGTGTGTGTGTGTGTGTGTGTGTGTGTGTGTGTGTGTGTGTGTGTGTGTGTGTGTGTGTGTGTGTGTGTCTGTGTGTGTGTGTGTGTGTGTGTGTGTGTGTGTGTGTGTGTGTGTGTGTGTCTGTGTGTGTCTGTGTGTGTGTGTGTGTGTGTGTGTGTGTGTGTGTGTGTGTGTGTGTGTGTGTAGATCAGAGAGTTGGAGGAGAGGAGTGACGAGCTGCATACAGAGATTGTTCATAAAGAGGCTAAGATCGTCACGTTGGAGTCCAGACTGAGACGCCTGTCGAAAGATACTGCTCTGGACCAGGTAACACACACACACACACACACACACACACACACACACACACACACACACACACACACACACACACACACACACACACACACACACACACACACACAGAAAGATACTGCTCTGGACAGGTAACACACACACACACACACACACACACACACACACACACACACACACACACACACACACACACACACACACACACACACACACACACAGAAAGATCCTACTCTGGACCAGGTAACACACAGAAAGATGAAAGATCCTACTAGGTATATATATATATAATATACCAGGTAACAGATCCTACTAGGTATATATATATATAATATACCAGGTAACAGATCCTACTAGGTATATATATATATAATATACCAGGTAACAGATCCTACTAGGTATATATATATATAATATACCAGGTAACAGATCCTACTAGGTATATATATATATAATATACCAGGTAACAGATCCTACTAGGTATATATATATATAATATACCAGGTAACAGATCCTACTAGGTATATATATATATAATATACCAGGTAACAGATCCTACTAGGTATATATATATATAATATACCAGGTAACAGATCCTACTAGGTATATATATATATAATATACCAGGTAACAGATCCTACTAGGTATATATATATATATAATATACCAGGTAACAGATCCTACTAGGTATATATATATATAATATACCAGGTAACAGATCCTACTAGGTATATATATATATATATAATATACCAGGTAACAGATCCTACTAGGTATATATATATATAATATACCAGGTAACAGATCCTACTAGGTATATATATATATAATATACCAGGTAACAGATCCTACTAGGTATATATATATATAATATACCAGGTAACAGATCCTACTAGGTATATATATATATAATATACCAGGTAACAGATCCTACTAGGTATATATATATATAATATACCAGGTAACAGATCCTACTAGGTATATATATATATATAATATACCAGGTAACAGATCCTACTAGGTATATATATATAATATACCAGGTAACAGATCCTACTAGGTATATATATATATAATATACCAGGTAACAGATCCTACTAGGTATATATATATATAATATACCAGGTAACAGATCCTACTAGGTATATATATATAATATACCAGGTAACAGATCCTACTAGGTATATATATATATAATATACCAGGTAACAGATCCTACTAGGTATATATATATATAATATACCAGGTAACAGATCCTACTAGGTATATATATATATATAATATACCAGGTAACAGATCCTACTAGGTATATATATATATAATATACCAGGTAACAGATCCTACTAGGTATATATATATATAATATACCAGGTAACAGATCCTACTAGGTATATATATATAATATACCAGGTAACAGATCCTACTAGGTATATATATATATATAATATACCAGGTAACAGATCCTACTAGGTATATATATATATATAATATACCAGGTAACAGATCCTACTAGGTATATATATATAATATACCAGGTAA
>NW_025548700.1:115000-117500 GCF_905237065.1 Salmo salar
ACCTCTACTACCTGGTACCCCTACCTACATTATATTACCTACAACTACCTGGTACCCCTACCTACATTATATTACCTCAACTACCTGGTAACCCTACCTACATTATATTACCTCTACTACCTGGTACCCCTACCTACATTATATTACCTACAACTACCTGGTACCCCTACCTACATTATATTACCTCTACTACCTGGTACCCCTACCTACATTATATTACCTCTACTACCTGGTACCCCTACCTACATTATATTACCTGGTACCCCTACCTACATTATATTACCTCTACTACCTGGTACCCCTACCTACATTATATTACCTCTACTACCTGGTACCCCTACCTACATTATATTACCTCTACTACCTGGTACCCCTACCTACATTATATTACCTACAACTACCTGGTACCCCTACCTACATTATATTACCTACAACTACCTGGTACCCCTACCTACATTATATTACCTCTACTACCTGGTACCCCTACCTACATTATATTACCTCTACTACCTGGTACCCCTACCTACATTATATTACCTCTACTACCTGGTACCCCTACCTACATTATATTACCTGGTACCCCTACCTACATTATATTACCTGGTACCCCTACCTACATTATATTACCTACAACTACCTGGTACCCCTACCTACATTATATTACTAATCTACATTTGTTGTATTTGACGGATGTGAAAATCAATTAGATTTGTATTTGATTTGACACACACACACACCTGCACACCCTTACCTGTGTGTTGTCATGGTAACCTGTGTTTAGCTGCGCTACCGTAACGACAGCATCATGTCCACCAATCCCGAGCCGCCAGGAAACGCATCACTGGTCCGCCGGACGCGAGAGGGAGAGACTGAATTCCAGCCCCGCGGGTACATTTCACCCTACACCCTAAACACTTCTCCCTACACCCTAAACACTTCTCCCTACGACCTAAACATTTCACCCTACACACTAAACACTTCTCCCTACTCCCTAAACACTTCACCCTACACCCTAAACACTTCTCCCTACACCCTAAACACTTCTCCCTAGAACCTAAACATTTCACCCTACACCCTAAACACTTCTCCCTACACCCTAAACACTTCTCCCTACAACCTAAACATTTCACCCTACACACTAAACACTTCTCCCTACTCCCTAAACACTTCACCCTACACCCTAAACACTTCTCCCTACACCCTAAACACTTCTCCCTAGAACCTAAACATTTCACCCTACACCCTAAACACTTCTACCTACACCCTAAACACTTCACCCTACACCCTACACCCTAAACACTTCACCCTACTCCCTACTCCCTAAACACTTCTCCCTACACCCTAAACACTTCACCCTACACCCTACACCCTAAACACTTCACCCTACACCCTAAACACTTCACCCTACACCCTACACCCTAAACACTTCACCCTACTCCCTAAACACTTCACCCTACTCCCTAAACACTTCACCCTACACCCTAAACACTTCTACCTACACCCTAAACACTTCACCCTACACCCTAAACACTTCTCCCTACTCCCTAAACACTTCACTCTACACCCTAAACACTTCACCCTACTCCCTAAACACTTCACCCTACACCCTAGCACCCTAAACCCTACACACTTCACACTACACCCTAGCACCCTACACCCTACACCCTACACCCTAGCATCCTAAACCCTACACACTTCACCCTACACCCTAGCACCCTACACCCTACATCCTACACCCTAGCATCCTACACCCTACATCCTACACCCTACAACCTAAACATCTCATCCTACACCCTGTTACCCTGTTACCCTGTTACCCTACACCCTGTTACCCTGTTACCCTACACCCTGTTACCCTGTTACCCTGTTACCCTGTTACCCTACACCCTGTTACCCAGTTACCCTGTTACCCTGTTACCCTGTTACCCTACACCCTGTTACCCTACACCCTGGTACCCTACACCCTGTTACCCTGTTACCCTACACCCTGTTACCCTGTTACCCTGTTACCCTACAACCTGTTATCCTGTTACCCTACACCCTGTTACCCTGTTACCCTGTTACCCTACAACCTGTTACCCTGTTACCCTGTTACCCTGTTACCCTGTTACCCTACACCCTGTTACCCTACACCCTGTTACCCTACACCCTGTTACCCTGTTACCCTACACTCTGTTACCCTGTTACCCTGTTACCCTGTTACCCTACACCCTGTTACCCTGTTACCCTGTTACCCTGTTACCCTACACCCTGTTACCCTGTTACCCTGTTAGCCTACACCCTGTTACCCTGTTACCCTACACCATGTTACCCTGTTACCCTGTTACCCTACACCCTGTTACCCTACACCCTGTTACCCTGTTACCCTACACCCTGTTACCCTACACCCTGTTACCCTGTTACCCTGTTACCCTACACCCTGTTACCCTGTTACCCTACACCCTGTTACCCTACACCCTGTTACCCTACACCCTGTTACCCTGTTACCCTGTTACCCTAC
>NW_025548700.1:127500-165000 GCF_905237065.1 Salmo salar
AGAATACCACCATCCCCTCTTACTCACGGTAAATACAGACTGCTATTACACACTACTACACAGTACTACAGAATACTACAGACTATTACATACTACTACACAGTACTACAGACTACTACAGAATACCACCATCCCCTCTTACTCACGGTAAATACAGACTGCTATTACATACTACTACACAGTACTACATACTACTACAGAATACCACCATCCCCTCTTACTCACGGTAAATACAGACTGCTATTACACACTACTACACTGTACTACAGACTACTACAGAATACCACCATCCCCTCTTACTCACGATAAATACAGACCGCTATTACACACTACTACACAGTACTACAGACTACTACAGACTACCACCATCCCCTCTTACTCACGGTAAATACAGACTGCTATTACATACTACTACACAGTACTACAGACTACTACAGACTACTACAGAATACCACCATCCCCTCTTACTCATGGTAAATACAGACTGATATTACATACTACTACACAGTACTACAGAAAACTACAGACTATTACATACTACTACACAGTACTACAGACTACTACAGAATACCACCATCCCCTCTTACTCACGGTAAATACAGACTGCTATTACATACTACTACACGGTACTACAGACTACTACAGACTATTACATACTACTACACAGTACTACAGACTACTACAGACTATTACATACTACTACACAGTACTACACAGTACTACAGAATACCACCATCCCCTCTTACTTACGGTAAATACAGACTGCTATTACACACTACTACACAGTACTACAGACTACTACAGAATACCACCATCCCCTCTTACTCACGGTAAATACAGACTGCTATTACATACTACTACACAGTACTACAGACTACTACAGACTACCACCATCCCCTCTTACTCACGGTAAATACAGACTGCTATTACATACTACTACACAGTACTACAGACTACTACAGAATACCACCATCCCCTCTTACTCACGGTAAATACAGACTGCTATTACATACTACTACACAGTACTACAGACTACTACAGACTACCACCATCCCCTCTTACTCACGGTAAATACAGACTGCTATTACATACTACTACACAGTACTACAGACTACTACAGAATACCACCATCCCCTCTTACTCACGGTAAATACAGACTGCTATTACATACTACTACACAGTACTACAGACTACTACAGAATACCACCATCCCCTCTTACTCACGGTAAATACAGACTGCTATTACACACTACTACACAGTACTACAGACTACTACAGACTATTACATACTACTACACAGTACTACAGACTACTATAGAATACCACCATCCCCTCTTACTCACGGTAAATACAGACTGCTATTACACACTACTACACTGTACTACAGACTACTACAGACTATTACATACTACTACACAGTACTACAGACTACTACAGAATACCACCATCCCCTCTTACTCACGGTAAATACAGACTGCTATTACACACTACTACACTGTACTACAGACTACTACAGACTATTACATACTACTACACAGTACTACAGACTACTATAGAATACCACCATCCCCTCTTACTCACGGTAAATACAGACTGCTATTACATACTACTACACAGTACTACAGACTACTACAGAATACCACCATCCCCTCTTACTCACGGTAAATACAGACTGCTATTACACACTACTACACAGTACTACAGACTACTACAGACTATTACATACTACTACACAGTACTACAGACTAGTACAGACTATTATATTCTACTACACAGTACTACAGACTACTACAGAATACCACCATCCCCTCTTACTCACGGTAAATACAGACTGCTATTACATACTACTACACAGTACTACAGACTACTACAGACTATTACATACTACTACACAGTACTACAGACTACTACAGAATACCACCATCCCCTCTTACTCACGGTAAATACAGACTGCTATTACATACTACTACACAGTACTACAGACTACTACAGACTATTACATACTACTACACAGTACTACAGACTACTACAGAATACCACCATCCCCTCTTACTCACAGTAAATACAGACTGCTATTACATACTACTACAGACTAGTACAGACTATTACATTATACTACAGAATACCAGATGAATACTTTCAAATACTGATCCAGGAGCTGCAGACTAGCAACCACTATAGATCACCACTGACCCTGTGTGTGTGTGTGTGTGTGTGTGTGTGTGTGTGTGTGTGTGTGTGTGTGTGTGTGTGTGTGTGTGATCTACAGGGCCCAGCAGCTGCTCCTGGTAAAGATGCAGAAGCTGGTGTGTCGAGGAGGAAGAGAGGAGAATGACAGCCTGCGCAACCTCAAGGTACTAACTAGCCCCTAACTAACCAGACAACTAACCCCTAACTAACTAGCAGCCTGCATAACCTCAGGGTACTAACTAGCCCCTAACTAATTAACCCCTATCTAACTAGCCCCTAACTAATTAACCCCTAACTAACCAACCCCTATCTAACTAGCCCCTAACTTGCTAGCCCCTAACTAACTAGTCTCTATCTAACTAGCCCCTAAGTAACTAGCCCCTAACTAACTAGCAGCCTGCATAACCTCAGGGTACTAACTAGCCCCTAACTAACTAGCAACTAACTAACTACCCTCTACCTAACTAGCCCCTAACCAACTAGCCCCTAACTAACTACTCCCTAACTTATTAGCAGCCTGCATAACCTCAGGGTATAACTAACCGCTAACTAACTAGCCCTAACTAACTAGTAGCCTGCACAACCTCAGGGTACTAACTAGCCCCTAACTAACTAGCCTCCAACTAACTAGCCTCCAACTAACTAGCCCCTAACTAACTAGCAGCCTGCATAACCTCAGGGTACTAACTAGCCCCTAACTAACTAGCCTCCAACTAACTAGCCTCCAACTAACTAGCAGCCTGCATAACCTCAGGGTACTAACTAGCCCCTTACTAACTAGCAGCCTGCATAACCTCAGGGTACTAACTAGCCCCTAACTAACTAGCCTCCAACTAACTAGCCTCCAACTAACTAGCCCCTAACTAACTAGCAGCCTGCATAACCTCAGGGTACTAACTAGCCCTAACTAACTAGCAGCCTGCATGACCTCAGGGTACTAACTAGCCCCTAACTAACTAGCCTCCAACTAACTAGCCCCTAACTAACTAGCCCCTAACTAACTAGCAGCCTGCATAACCTCAGGGTACTAACTACCCCCTAACTAACTAGCCCCTAACTAATTAGCCCCTAACTAACTAGCCTCTACCTAACTAGCCCCTTACTAACTAGCCCTAACTAACTAGCCTCTAACTAACTAGCATCTTACTAACTAACCCCTAACTAACTAGCCTCCAACTAACTAGCCCCTTACTAACTAACCCCTAACTAACTAACCTTCAACTAACTAGCCCCTAACTCATTATCCCCTAACTAACAAACAAACTATTTGGCATCTAACTAACTAACCAACTAACTAACCAACCAACTAACCAAGTAACTAACCAACTAACCAAGTAACTAACCTAGCTTCTAACTAACAAACTGTCTGAACAACTGAGTGCCTAACATAACTGACCTGACTAACTAAGGCCTAGATTCAATACGGACCAATACAGATCCCCGTTATAGTAACTAGCCAACTAACCCCTAACATAACTAACCTGACTAACTAAGGCCTAGATTCAATACGGACCGATACAGATCCCCGTTATAGTAACTAGCCAACTAACCCCTAACATAACTAACCTGACTAACTAAGGCCTAGATTCAATACGGACCGATACAGATCCCCGTTATAGTAACTAGCCAACTAACCCCTAACATAACTAACCTGACTAACTAAGGCCTAGATTCAATACGGACCGATACAGATCCCCGTTATAGTAACTAGCCAACTAACCCCTAACATAACTAACCTGACTAACTAAGGCCTAGATTCAATACGGACCGATACAGATCCCCGTTATAGTAACTAGCCAACTAACCCCTAACATAACTAACCTGACTAACTAAGGCCTAGATTCAATACGGACCGATACAGATCCCCGTTATAGTAACTAGCCAACTAACCCCTAACATAACTAACCTGACTAACTAAGGCCTAGATTCAATACGGACCGATACAGATCCCCGTTATAGTAACTAGCCAACTAACCCCTAACATAACTAACCTGACTAACTAAGGCCTAGATTCAATACGGACCGATACAGATCCCCGTTATAGTAACTAGCCAACTAACCCCTAACATAACTAACCTGACTAACTAAGGCCTAGATTCAATACGGACCGATACAGATCCCCGTTATAGTAACTAGCCAACTAACCCCTAACATAACTAACCTGACTAACTAAGGCCTAGATTCAATACGGACCGATACAGATCCCCGTTATAGTAACTAGCCAACTAACCCCTAACATAACTAACCTGACTAACTAAGGCCTAGATTCAATACGGACCGATACAGATCCCCGTTATAGTAACTAGCCAACTAACCCTAACATAACTAACCTGACTAACTAAGGCCTAGATTCAATACGGACCGATACAGATCCCCGTTATAGTAACTAGCCAACTAACCCCTAACATAACTAACCTGACTAACTAAGGCCTAGATTCAATACGGACCGATACAGATCCCCGTTATAGTAACTAGCCAACTAACCCCTAACATAACTAACCTGACTAACTAAGGCCTAGATTCAATACGGACCGATACAGATCCCCGTTATAGTAACTAGCCAACTAACCCCTAACATAACTAACCTGACTAACTAAGGCCTAGATTCAATACGGACCGATACAGATCCCCGTTATAGTAACTAGCCAACTAACCCCTAACATAACTAACCTGACTAACTAAGGCCTAGATTCAATACGGACCGATACAGATCCCCGTTATAGTAACTAGCCAACTAACCCCTAACATAACTAACCTGACTAACTAAGGCCTAGATTCAATACGGACCGATACAGATCCCCGTTATAGTAACTAGCCAACTAACCCCTAACATAACTAACCTGACTAACTAAGGCCTAGATTCAATACGGACCGATACAGATCCCCGTTATAGTAACTAGCCAACTAACCCCTAACATAACTAACCTGACTAACTAAGGCCTAGATTCAATACGGACCGATACAGATCCCCGTTATAGTAACTAGCCAACTAACCCCTAACATAACTAACCTGACTAACTAAGGCCTAGATTCAATACGGACCGATACAGATCCCCGTTATAGTAACTAGCCAACTAACCCCTAACATAACTAACCTGACTAACTAAGGCCTAGATTCAATACGGACCGATACAGATCCCCGTTATAGTAACTAGCCAACTAACCCCTAACATAACTAACCTGACTAACTAAGGCCTAGATTCAATACGGACCGATACAGATCCCCGTTATAGTAACTAGCCAACTAACCCCTAACATAACTAACCTGACTAACTAAGGCCTAGATTCAATACGGACCGATACAGATCCCCGTTATAGTAACTAGCCAACTAACCCCTAACATAACTAACCTGACTAACTAAGGCCTAGATTCAATACGGACCGATACAGATCCCCGTTATAGTAACTAGCCAACTAACCCCTAACATAACTAACCTGACTAACTAAGGCCTAGATTCAATACGGACCGATACAGATCCCCGTTATAGTAACTAGCCAACTAACCCCTAACATAACTAACCTGACTAACTAAGGCCTAGATTCAATACGGACCGATACAGATCCCCGTTATAGTAACTAGCCAACTAACCCCTAACATAACTAACCTGACTAACTAAGGCCTAGATTCAATACGGACCGATACAGATCCCCGTTATAGTAACTAGCCAACTAACCCCTAACATAACTAACCTGACTAACTAAGGCCTAGATTCAATACGGACCGATACAGATCCCCGTTATAGTAACTAGCCAACTAACCCCTAACATAACTAACCTGACTAACTAAGGCCTAGATTCAATACGGACCGATACAGATCCCCGTTATAGTAACTAGCCAACTAACCCCTAACATAACTAACCTGACTAACTAAGGCCTAGATTCAATACGGACCGATACAGATCCCCGTTATAGTAACTAGCCAACTAACCCCTAACATAACTAACCTGACTAACTAAGGCCTAGATTCAATACGGACCGATACAGATCCCCGTTATAGTAACTAGCCAACTAACCCCTAACATAACTAACCTGACTAACTAAGGCCTAGATTCAATACGGACCGATACAGATCCCCGTTATAGTAACTAGCCAACTAACCCCTAACATAACTAACCTGACTAACTAAGGCCTAGATTCAATACGGACCGATACAGATCCCCGTTATAGTAACTAGCCAACTAACCCCTAACATAACTAACCTGACTAACTAAGGCCTAGATTCAATACGGACCGATACAGATCCCCGTTATAGTAACTAGCCAACTAACCCCTAACATAACTAACCTGACTAACTAAGGCCTAGATTCAATACGGACCGATACAGATCCCCGTTATAGTAACTAGCCAACTAACCCCTAACATAACTAACCTGACTAACTAAGGCCTAGATTCAATACGGACCGATACAGATCCCCGTTATAGTAACTAGCCAACTAACCCCTAACATAACTAACCTGACTAACTAAGGCCTAGATTCAATACGGACCGATACAGATCCCCGTTATAGTGCGCTTGGCGTTTAACCTTAAAAGCATCAACATATTTCAACCGCTAAAAGCACCAACAGAGGTCATTTTTTACCCATAAAGCACCAACAGAGGTTATTTTTTACCCATAAAGCACCAACAGAGGTCATTTTTTACCCATAAAGCCCCAACAGAGGCCATTTTTTACCCATAAAGCCCCAACAGAGGCCGTTTTTTACCCATAAAGCCCCAACAGAGGCCATTTTTTACCCATAAAGCCCCAACAGAGGCCGTTTTTTACCCATAAAGCCCCAACAGAGGCCATTTTTTACCCCATAAAGCCCCAACAGAGGCCATTTTTTACCCATAAAGCCCCAACAGAGGCCATTTTTTACCCATAAAGCCCCAACAGAGGCCATTTTTTACCCATAAAGCCCCAAAAGGGGTTATTTTCGAGCCCAAATTGGAAATATCAAAATGACACTTTCTGTCACATAGTAACACTTTTTATTTTATTAACCTTTTGTAACTGTAAATGGTTTAAATTCCCCCAAAATAATCAGACATTTAAAAAATGTCACAGATTTATACTCACGTTTGATATACAAAAATATATGTTTTTGCATGTTTCTCATGCTTTGAACAGTTATTTTCATCTATTTCATTCTGTTATTCACTCAAGGTGTTGTGTTTCTGTGATACTCAAGAGGCTGAGAAATTAGCGATTGAGCTAATCTGACGTACCGGTACAACCTAAAATAGCCACCGACATGGGCTATTTTATAGGCGATTATGGGACACCATTGTTGTGGATGGAATACCAGAGTGTCCACATGAGGAGAAAGTGAGAAAAATGATCAGTGAAAAGCTCCAGATGGAGGCCATAGGAAGATTGAGTTGGAGTGAACCCACAGGTCTGGAAAACCTGTGATGAGCCCAGGTGACAGACGCGGGCCGTTACCGGTCACGGTCCTAAGGTTCAACGACGAGATATCTGTTCTGGAGAGAGATCTCTGTTTACCCGTCAGATTGGCCCACCAACGCTCCTTATAGGACACAGCACTCTATACTCCTCTGTAAACTGGTCATCTCTGTTTAACCGTCTGAATTGGCCCACCAACGCTCCTTATAGGACACAGCACTCTATACTCCTCTGTAAACTGGTCATCTCTGTTTACCCGTCAGATTGGCCCACCAACGCTCCTTATAGGACACAGCACTCTATACTCCTCTGTAAACTGGTCATCTCTGTTTACCCGTCTGAATTGGCCCACCAACGCTCCTTATAGGACACAGCACTCTATACTCCTCTGTAAACTGGTCATCTCTGTTTACCCGTCAGATTGGCCCACCAACGCTCCTTATAGGACACAGCACTCTATACTCCTCTGTAAACTGGTCATCTCTGTTTACCCGTCTGAATTGGCCCACCAACGCTCCTTATAGGACACAGCACTCTATACTCCTCTGTAAACTGGTCATCTCTGTTTACCCGTCTGAATTGGCCCACCAACGCTCCTTATAGGACACAGCACTCTATACTCCTCTGTAAACTGGTCATCTCTGTTTACCCGTCTGAATTGGCCCACCAACGCTCCTTATAGGACACAGCACTCTATACTCCTCTGTAAACTGGTCATCTCTGTTTACCAGTCAGATTGGCCCCCAACGCTCCTTATAGGACACAGCACTCTATACTCCTCTGTAAACTGGTCATCTCTGTTTACCCGTCAGATTGGCCCCCAACGCTCCTTATAGGACACAGCACTCTATACTCCTCTGTAAACTGGTCATCTCTGTTTACCCGTCAGATTGGCCCACCAACGCTCCTTATAGGACACAGCACTCTATACTCCTCTGTAAACTGGTCATCTCTGTTTACCCGTCAGATTGGGCCCACCAACGCTCCTTATAGGACACAGCACTCTATACTCCTCTGTAAACTGGTCATCTCTGTTTACCCGTCAGATTGGGCCCCCAACGCTCCTTATAGGACACAGCACTCTATACTCCTCTGTAAACTGGTCATCTCTGTTTACCCGTCTGAATTGGCCCCCAACGCTCCTTATAGGACACAGCACTCTATACTCCTCTGTAAACTGGTCATCTCTGTTTAACCGTCTGAATTGGCCCCCAACGCTCCTTATAGGACACAGCACTCTATACTCCTCTGTAAACTGGTCATCTCTGTTTACCAGTCAGATTGGCCCCCAACGCTCCTTATAGGACACAGCACTCTATACTCTGTAAACTGGTCATCTCTGTTTACCCGTCAGATTGGCCCACCAACGCTCCTTATAGGACACAGCACTCTATACTCCTCTGTAAACTGGTCATCTCTGTTTACCCGTCTGAATTGACCCCCAACGCTCCTTATAGGACACATCACTCTATACTCCTCTGTAAACTGGTCATCTCTGTTTACCCGTCTGAATTGGCCCCCAACGCTCCTTATAGGACACAGCACTCTATACTCCTCTGTAAACTGGTCATCTCTGTTTACCCGTCAGATTGGCCCACCAACGCTCCTTATAGGACACAGCACTCTATACTCCTCTGTAAACTGGTCATCTCTGTTTACCCGTCAGATTGGCCCACCAACGCTCCTTATAGGACACAGCACTCTATACTCCTCTGTAAACTGGTCATCTCTGTTTACCCGTCAGATTGGGCCCACCAACGCTCCTTATAGGACACAGCACTCTATACTCCTCTGTAAACTGGTCATCTCTGTTTAACCGTCTGAATTGGCCCCCAACGCTCCTTATAGGACACAGCACTCTATACTCCTCTGTAAACTGGTCATCTCTGTTTACCAGTCAGATTGGGCCCCCAACGCTCCTTATAGGACACAGCACTCTATACTCCTCTGTAAACTGGTCATCTCTGTTTAACCGTCTGAATTGGCCCCCAACGCTCCTTATAGGACACAGCACTCTATACTCCTCTGTAAACTGGTCATCTCTGTTTACCCGTCAGATTGGCCCACCAACGCTCCTTATAGGACACAGCACTCTATACTCCTCTGTAAACTGGTCATCTCTGTTTACCAGTCAGATTGGCCCCCAACGCTCCTTATAGGACACAGCACTCTATACTCCTCTGTAAACTGGTCATCTCTGTTTACCCGTCTGAATTGGCCCCCAACGCTCCTTATAGGACACAGCACTCTATACTCCTCTGTAAACTGGTCATCTCTGTTTACCGGTCAGATTGGCCCACCAACGCTCCTTATAGGACACAGCACTCTATACTCCTCTGTAAACTGGTCATCTCTGTTTACCAGTCAGATTGGCCCACCAACGCTCCTTATAGGACACAGCACTCTATACTCCTCTGTAAACTGGTCATCTCTGTTTACCCGTCTGAATTGGCCCCCAACGCTCCTTATAGGACACAGCACTCTATACTCCTCTGTAAACTGGTCATCTCTGTTTACCAGTCAGATTGGCCCACCAACGCTCCTTATAGGACACAGCACTCTATACTCCTCTGTAAACTGGTCATCTCTGTTTAACCGTCTGAATTGGCCCCCAACGCTCCTTATAGGACACAGCACTCTATACTCCTCTGTAAACTGGTCATCTCTGTTTACCCGTCAGATTGGCCCACCAACGCTCCTTATAGGACACAGCACTCTATACTCCTCTGTAAACTGGTCATCTCTGTTTACCCGTCAGATTGGGCCCCCAACGCTCCTTATAGGACACAGCACTCTATACTCCTCTGTAAACTGGTCATCTCTGTTTACCCGTCAGATTGGCCCCCCAACGCTCCTTATAGGACACAGCACTCTATACTCCTCTGTAAACTGGTCATCTCTGTTTACCCGTCTGAATTGGCCCACCAACGCTCCTTATAGGACACAGCACTCTATACTCCTCTGTAAACTGGTCATCTCTGTTTACCCGTCAGATTGGGCCCCCAACGCTCCTTATAGGACACAGCACTCTATACTCCTCTGTAAACTGGTCATCTCTGTTTACCCGTCAGATTGGCCCCCAACGCTCCTTATAGGACACAGCACTCTATACTCCTCTGTAAACTGGTCATCTCTGTTTAACCGTCTGAATTGGCCCCCAACGCTCCTTATAGGACACAGCACTCTATACTCCTCTGTAAACTGGTCATCTCTGTTTAACCGTCTGAATTGGCCCCCAACGCTCCTTATAGGACACAGCACTCTATACTCCTCTGTAAACTGGTCATCTCTGTTTACCCGTCAGATTGGCCCACCAACGCTCCTTATAGGACACAGCACTCTATACTCCTCTGTAAACTGGTCATCTCTGTTTAACCGTCTGAATTGGCCCCCAACGCTCCTTATAGGACACAGCACTCTATACTCCTCTGTAAACTGGTCATCTCTGTTTACCAGTCAGATTGGCCCCCAACGCTCCTTATAGGACACAGCACTCTATACTCCTCTGTAAACTGGTCATCTCTGTTTACCCGTCAGATTGGGCCCCCAACGCTCCTTATAGGACACAGCACTCTATACTCCTCTGTAAACTGGTCATCTCTGTTTACCCGTCAGATTGGGCCCCCAACGCTCCTTATAGGACACAGCACTCTATACTCCTCTGTAAACTGGTCATCTCTGTTTACCAGTCAGATTGGGCCCCCAACGCTCCTTATAGGACACAGCACTCTATACTCCTCTGTAAACTGGTCATCTCTGTTTACCCGTCAGATTGACCCCCAACGCTCCTTATAGGACACAGCACTCTATACTCCTCTGTAAACTGGTCATCTCTGTTTACCAGTCAGATTGGCCCCCAACGCTCCTTATAGGACACAGCACTCTATACTCCTCTGTAAACTGGTCATCTCTGTTTACCCGTCAGATTGGCCCACCAACGCTCCTTATAGGACACAGCACTCTATACTCCTCTGTAAACTGGTCATCTCTGTTTACCCGTCAGATTGGGCCCCCAACGCTCCTTATAGGACACAGCACTCTATACTCCTCTGTAAACTGGTCATCTCTGTTTAACCGTCTGAATTGGCCCCCAACGCTCCTTATAGGACACAGCACTCTATACTCCTCTGTAAACTGGTCATCTCTGTTTACCCGTCAGATTGGGCCCCCAACGCTCCTTATAGGACACAGCACTCTATACTCCTCTGTAAACTGGTCATCTCTGTTTACCAGTCAGATTGGCCCCCAACGCTCCTTATAGGACACAGCACTCTATACTCCTCTGTAAACTGGTCATCTCTGTTTACCAGTCAGATTGGCCCCCAACGCTCCTTATAGGACACAGCACTCTATACTCCTCTGTAAACTGGTCATCTCTGTTTAACCGTCTGAATTGACCCCCAACGCTCCTTATAGGACACAGCACTCTATACTCCTCTGTAAACTGGTCATCTCTGTTTACCCGTCAGATTGGGACCCCAACGCTCCTTATAGGACACAGCACTCTATACTCCTCTGTAAACTGGTCATCTCTGTTTACCCGTCAAATTGGCCCCCAACGCTCCTTATAGGACACAGCACTCTATACTCCTCTGTAAACTGGTCATCTCTGTTTAACCGTCTGAATTGGCCCCCAACGCTCCTTATAGGACACAGCACTCTATACTCCTCTGTAAACTGGTCATCTCTGTTTACCCGTCAGATTGGGTCACCAACGCTCCTTATAGGACACAGCACTCTATACTCCTCTGTAAACTGGTCATCTCTGTTTACCAGTCAGATTGGCCCACCAACGCTCCTTATAGGACACAGCACTCTATACTCCTCTGTAAACTGGTCATCTCTGTTTACCCGTCAAATTGGCCCCCAACGCTCCTTATAGGACACAGCACTCTATACTCCTCTGTAAACTGGTCATCTCTGTTTAACCGTCTGAATTGGCCCCCAACGCTCCTTATAGGACACAGCACTCTATACTCCTCTGTAAACTGGTCATCTCTGTTTAACCGTCTGAATTGGCCCCCAACGCTCCTTATAGGACACAGCACTCTATACTCCTCTGTAAACTGGTCATCTCTGTTTAACCGTCTGAATTGGCCCCCAACGCTCCTTATAGGACACAGCACTCTATACTCCTCTGTAAACTGGTCATCTCTGTTTACCCGTCAGATTGGCCCCCAACGCTCCTTATAGGACACAGCACTCTATACTCCTCTGTAAACTGGTCATCTCTGTTTACCCGTCAGATTGGCTCACCAACGCTCCTTATAGGACACAGCACTCTATACTCCTCTGTAAACTGGTCATCTCTGTTTACCAGTCAGATTGGCCCCCAACGCTCCTTATAGGACACAGCACTCTATACTCCTCTGTAAACTGGTCATCTCTGTTTACCAGTCAGATTGGCCCACCAACGCTCCTTATAGGACACAGCTCTCTATACTCCTCTGTAAACTGGTCATCTCTGTTTAACCGTCTGAATTGGCCCCCAACGCTCCTTATAGGACACAGCACTCTATACTCCTCTGTAAACTGGTCATCTCTGTTTACCCGTCAGATTGGGCCCCCAACGCTCCTTATAGGACACAGCACTCTATACTCCTCTGTAAACTGGTCATCTCTGTTTACCCGTCAGATTGGACCCCCAACGCTCCTTATAGGACACAGCACTCTATACTCCTCTGTAAACTGGTCATCTCTGTTTACCCGTCAGATTGGGCCCCCAACGCTCCTTATAGGACACAGCACTCTATACTCCTCTGTAAACTGGTCATCTCTGTTTAACCGTCTGAATTGGCCCACCAACGCTCCTTATAGGACACAGCACTCTATACTCCTCTGTAAACTGGTCATCTCTGTTTAACCGTCTGAATTGGCCCCCAACGCTCCTTATAGGACACAGCACTCTATACTCCTCTGTAAACTGGTCATCTCTGTTTACCCGTCAGATTGGGCCCCCAACGCTCCTTATAGGACACAGCACTCTATACTCCTCTGTAAACTGGTCATCTCTGTTTAACCGTCTGAATTGGCCCCCAACGCTCCTTATAGGACACAGCACTCTATACTCCTCTGTAAACTGGTCATCTCTGTTTACCCGTCTGAATTGGCCCCCAACGCTCCTTATAGGACACAGCACTCTATACTCCTCTGTAAACTGGTCATCTCTGTTTACCCGTCAGATTGGGCCCCCAACGCTCCTTATAGGACACAGCACTCTATACTCCTCTGTAAACTGGTCATCTCTGTTTACCAGTCAGATTGGCCCCCAACGCTCCTTATAGGACACAGCACTCTATACTCCTCTGTAAACTGGTCATCTCTGTTTACCCGTCAGATTGGCCCACCAACGCTCCTTATAGGACACAGCACTCTATACTCCTCTGTAAACTGGTCATCTCTGTTTACCCGTCAGATTGGCCCACCAACGCTCCTTATAGGACACAGCACTCTATACTCCTCTGTAAACTGGTCATCTCTGTTTAACCGTCTGAATTGGCCCCCAACGCTCCTTATAGGACACAGCACTCTATACTCCTCTGTAAACTGGTCATCTCTGTTTACCCGTCAGATTGGGCCCCCAACGCTCCTTATAGGACACAGCACTCTATACTCCTCTGTAAACTGGTCATCTCTGTTTACCCGTCAGATTGGGCCCCCAACGCTCCTTATAGGACACAGCACTCTATACTCCTCTGTAAACTGGTCATCTCTGTTTACCAGTCAGATTGGCCCCCAACGCTCCTTATAGGACACAGCACTCTATACTCCTCTGTAAACTGGTCATCTCTGTTTAACCGTCTGAATTGGCCCACCAACGCTCCTTATAGGACACAGCACTCTATACTCCTCTGTAAACTGGTCATCTCTGTTTAACCGTCTGAATTGGCCCCCAACGCTCCTTATAGGACACAGCACTCTATACTCCTCTGTAAACTGGTCATCTCTGTTTACCAGTCAGATTGGCCCACCAACGCTCCTTATAGGACACAGCACTCTATACTCCTCTGTAAACTGGTCATCTCTGTTTACCCGTCTGAATTGGCCCCCAACGCTCCTTATAGGACACAGCACTCTATACTCCTCTGTAAACTGGTCATCTCTGTTTAACCGTCTGAATTGGCCCCCAACGCTCCTTATAGGACACAGCACTCTATACTCCTCTGTAAACTGGTCATCTCTGTTTACCCGTCAGATTGGGCCCCCAACGCTCCTTATAGGACACAGCACTCTATACTCCTCTGTAAACTGGTCATCTCTGTTTAACCGTCTGAATTGGCCCCCAACGCTCCTTATAGGACACAGCACTCTATACTCCTCTGTAAACTGGTCATCTCTGTTTACCCGTCAGATTGGCCCACCAACGCTCCTTATAGGACACAGCACTCTATACTCCTCTGTAAACTGGTCATCTCTGTATACCCGTCAGATTGGCCCACCAACGCTCCTTATAGGACACAGCACTCTATACTCCTCTGTAAACTGGTCATCTCTGTTTAACCGTCTGAATTGGCCCCCAACGCTCCTTATAGGACACAGCACTCTATACTCCTCTGTAAACTGGTCATCTCTGTTTAACCGTCTGAATTGGCCCACCAACGCTCCTTATAGGACACAGCACTCTATACTCCTCTGTAAACTGGTCATCTCTGTTTACCCGTCAGATTGGCCCACCAACGCTCCTTATAGGACACAGCACTCTATACTCCTCTGTAAACTGGTCATCTCTGTTTACCAGTCAGATTGGCCCCCAACGCTCCTTATAGGACACAGCACTCTATACTCCTCTGTAAACTGGTCATCTCTGTTTAACCGTCTGAATTGGCCCCCAACGCTCCTTATAGGACACAGCACTCTATACTCCTCTGTAAACTGGTCATCTCTGTTTACCCGTCAGATTGGGCCCCCAACGCTCCTTATAGGACACAGCACTCTATACTCCTCTGTAAACTGGTCATCTCTGTTTACCAGTCAGATTGGCCCACCAACGCTCCTTATAGGACACAGCACTCTATACTCCTCTGTAAACTGGTCATCTCTGTTTAACCGTCTGAATTGGCCCCCAACGCTCCTTATAGGACACAGCACTCTATACTCCTCTGTAAACTGGTCATCTCTGTTTACCCGTCTGAATTGGCCCCCAACGCTCCTTATAGGACACAGCACTCTATACTCCTCTGTAAACTGGTCATCTCTGTTTACCCGTCAGATTGGGCCCCCAACGCTCCTTATAGGACACAGCACTCTATACTCCTCTGTAAACCGGTCATCTCTGTTTACCAGTCAGATTGGCCCACCAACGCTCCTTATAGGACACAGCACTCTATACTCCTCTGTAAACTGGTCATCTCTGTTTACCCGTCAGATTGGGCCCCCAACGCTCCTTATAGGACACAGCACTCTATACTCCTCTGTAAACTGGTCATCTCTGTTTACCCGTCAGATTGGGCCCCCAACGCTCCTTATAGGACACAGCACTCTATACTCCTCTGTAAACTGGTCATCTCTGTTTACCCGTCAGATTGGCCCCCAACGCTCCTTATAGGACACAGCACTCTATACTCCTCTGTAAACTGGTCATCTCTGTTTAACCGTCTGAATTGGCCCACCAACGCTCCTTATAGGACACAGCACTCTATACTCCTCTGTAAACTGGTCATCTCTGTTTACCCGTCAGATTGGGCCCCCAACGCTCCTTATAGGACACAGCACTCTATACTCCTCTGTAAACTGGTCATCTCTGTTTACCAGTCAGATTGGCCCCCAACGCTCCTTATAGGACACAGCACTCTATACTCCTCTGTAAACTGGTCATCTCTGTTTACCCGTCAGATTGGCCCACCAACGCTCCTTATAGGACACAGCACTCTATACTCCTCTGTAAACTGGTCATCTCTGTTTACCCGTCAGATTGGGCCCCCAACGCTCCTTATAGGACACAGCACTCTATACTCCTCTGTAAACTGGTCATCTCTGTTTAACCGTCTGAAGTGGCCCCCAACGCTCCTTATAGGACACAGCACTCTATACTCCTCTGTAAACTGGTCATCTCTGTTTACCCGTCAGATTGGGCCCCCAACGCTCCTTATAGGACACAGCACTCTATACTCCTCTGTAAACTGGTCATCTCTGTTTACCCGTCAGATTGGTCACCAACGCTCCTTATAGGACACAGCACTCTATACTCCTCTGTAAACTGGTCATCTCTGTTTACCCGTCAGATTGGGCCCCCAACGCTCCTTATAGGACACAGCACTCTATACTCCTCTGTAAACTGGTCATCTCTGTTTACCAGTCAGATTGGCCCCCAACGCTCCTTATAGGACACAGCACTCTATACTCCTCTGTAAACTGGTCATCTCTGTTTACCCGTCTGAATTGGCCCCCAACGCTCCTTATAGGACACAGCACTCTATACTCCTCTGTAAACTGGTCATCTCTGTTTACCCGTCAGATTGGGCCCCCAACGCTCCTTATAGGACACAGCACTCTATACTCCTCTGTAAACTGGTCATCTCTGTTTACCCGTCAGATTGGGCCCCCAACGCTCCTTATAGGACACAGCACTCTATACTCCTCTGTAAACTGGTCATCTCTGTTTACCAGTCAGATTGGCCCCCAACGCTCCTTATAGGACACAGCACTCTATACTCCTCTGTAAACTGGTCATCTCTGTTTAACCGTCTGAATTGGCCCACCAACGCTCCTTATAGGACACAGCACTCTATACTCCTCTGTAAACTGGTCATCTCTGTTTAACCGTCTGAATTGGCCCCCAACGCTCCTTATAGGACACAGCACTCTATACTCCTCTGTAAACTGGTCATCTCTGTTTACCAGTCAGATTGGCCCACCAACGCTCCTTATAGGACACAGCACTCTATACTCCTCTGTAAACTGGTCATCTCTGTTTACCCGTCTGAATTGGCCCCCAACGCTCCTTATAGGACACAGCACTCTATACTCCTCTGTAAACTGGTCATCTCTGTTTAACCGTCTGAATTGGCCCCCAACGCTCCTTATAGGACACAGCACTCTATACTCCTCTGTAAACTGGTCATCTCTGTTTACCCGTCAGATTGGGCCCCCAACGCTCCTTATAGGACACAGCACTCTATACTCCTCTGTAAACTGGTCATCTCTGTTTAACCGTCTGAATTGGCCCCCAACGCTCCTTATAGGACACAGCACTCTATACTCCTCTGTAAACTGGTCATCTCTGTTTACCCGTCAGATTGGCCCACCAACGCTCCTTATAGGACACAGCACTCTATACTCCTCTGTAAACTGGTCATCTCTGTATACCCGTCAGATTGGCCCACCAACGCTCCTTATAGGACACAGCACTCTATACTCCTCTGTAAACTGGTCATCTCTGTTTAACCGTCTGAATTGGCCCCCAACGCTCCTTATAGGACACAGCACTCTATACTCCTCTGTAAACTGGTCATCTCTGTTTAACCGTCTGAATTGGCCCACCAACGCTCCTTATAGGACACAGCACTCTATACTCCTCTGTAAACTGGTCATCTCTGTTTACCCGTCAGATTGGCCCACCAACGCTCCTTATAGGACACAGCACTCTATACTCCTCTGTAAACTGGTCATCTCTGTTTACCAGTCAGATTGGCCCCCAACGCTCCTTATAGGACACAGCACTCTATACTCCTCTGTAAACTGGTCATCTCTGTTTAACCGTCTGAATTGGCCCCCAACGCTCCTTATAGGACACAGCACTCTATACTCCTCTGTAAACTGGTCATCTCTGTTTACCCGTCAGATTGGGCCCCCAACGCTCCTTATAGGACACAGCACTCTATACTCCTCTGTAAACTGGTCATCTCTGTTTACCAGTCAGATTGGCCCACCAACGCTCCTTATAGGACACAGCACTCTATACTCCTCTGTAAACTGGTCATCTCTGTTTAACCGTCTGAATTGGCCCCCAACGCTCCTTATAGGACACAGCACTCTATACTCCTCTGTAAACTGGTCATCTCTGTTTACCCGTCTGAATTGGCCCCCAACGCTCCTTATAGGACACAGCACTCTATACTCCTCTGTAAACTGGTCATCTCTGTTTACCCGTCAGATTGGGCCCCCAACGCTCCTTATAGGACACAGCACTCTATACTCCTCTGTAAACCGGTCATCTCTGTTTACCAGTCAGATTGGCCCACCAACGCTCCTTATAGGACACAGCACTCTATACTCCTCTGTAAACTGGTCATCTCTGTTTACCCGTCAGATTGGGCCCCCAACGCTCCTTATAGGACACAGCACTCTATACTCCTCTGTAAACTGGTCATCTCTGTTTACCCGTCAGATTGGGCCCCAACGCTCCTTATAGGACACAGCACTCTATACTCCTCTGTAAACTGGTCATCTCTGTTTACCCGTCAGATTGGCCCCCAACGCTCCTTATAGGACACAGCACTCTATACTCCTCTGTAAACTGGTCATCTCTGTTTAACCGTCTGAATTGGCCCACCAACGCTCCTTATAGGACACAGCACTCTATACTCCTCTGTAAACTGGTCATCTCTGTTTACCCGTCAGATTGGGCCCCCAACGCTCCTTATAGGACACAGCACTCTATACTCCTCTGTAAACTGGTCATCTCTGTTTACCAGTCAGATTGGCCCCCAACGCTCCTTATAGGACACAGCACTCTATACTCCTCTGTAAACTGGTCATCTCTGTTTACCCGTCAGATTGGCCCACCAACGCTCCTTATAGGACACAGCACTCTATACTCCTCTGTAAACTGGTCATCTCTGTTTACCCGTCAGATTGGGCCCCCAACGCTCCTTATAGGACACAGCACTCTATACTCCTCTGTAAACTGGTCATCTCTGTTTACCCGTCAGATTGGTCACCAACGCTCCTTATAGGACACAGCACTCTATACTCCTCTGTAAACTGGTCATCTCTGTTTACCCGTCAGATTGGGCCCCCAACGCTCCTTATAGGACACAGCACTCTATACTCCTCTGTAAACTGGTCATCTCTGTTTACCAGTCAGATTGGCCCCCAACGCTCCTTATAGGACACAGCACTCTATACTCCTCTGTAAACTGGTCATCTCTGTTTACCCGTCTGAATTGGCCCCCAACGCTCCTTATAGGACACAGCACTCTATACTCCTCTGTAAACTGGTCATCTCTGTTTAACCGTCTGAATTGGCCCCCAACGCTCCTTATAGGACACAGCACTCTATACTCCTCTGTAAACTGGTCATCTCTGTTTACCCGTCAGATTGGGCCCCCAACGCTCCTTATAGGACACAGCACTCTATACTCCTCTGTAAACTGGTCATCTCTGTTTAACCGTCTGAATTGGCCCCCAACGCTCCTTATAGGACACAGCACTCTATACTCCTCTGTAAACTGGTCATCTCTGTATACCCGTCAGATTGGCCCACCAACGCTCCTTATAGGACACAGCACTCTATACTCCTCTGTAAACTGGTCATCTCTGTATACCCGTCAGATTGGCCCACCAACGCTCCTTATAGGACACAGCACTCTATACTCCTCTGTAAACTGGTCATCTCTGTTTAACCGTCTGAATTGGCCCCCAACGCTCCTTATAGGACACAGCACTCTATACTCCTCTGTAAACTGGTCATCTCTGTTTAACCGTCTGAATTGGCCCACCAACGCTCCTTATAGGACACAGCACTCTATACTCCTCTGTAAACTGGTCATCTCTGTTTAACCGTCTGAATTGGCCCCCAACGCTCCTTATAGGACACAGCACTCTATACTCCTCTGTAAACTGGTCATCTCTGTTTACCAGTCAGATTGGCCCACCAACGCTCCTTATAGGACACAGCACTCTATACTCCTCTGTAAACTGGTCATCTCTGTTTACCCGTCAGATTGGCCCACCAACACTCCTTATAGGACACAGCACTCTATACTCCTCTGTAAACTGGTCATCTCTGTTTAACCGTCTGAATTGGCCCCCAACGCTCCTTATAGGACACAGCACTCTATACTCCTCTGTAAACTGGTCATCTCTGTTTACCCGTCTGAATTGGCCCCCAACGCTCCTTATAGGACACAGCACTCTATACTCCTCTGTAAACTGGTCATCTCTGTTTACCAGTCAGATTGGCCCCCAACGCTCCTCATAGGACACAGCACTCTATACTCCTCTGTAAACTGGTCATCTCTGTTTACCAGTCAGATTGGGCCCCCAACGCTCCTTATAGGACACAGCACTCTATACTCCTCTGTAAACTGGTCATCTCTGTTTACCCGTCAGATTGGGCCCCCAACGCTCCTTATAGGACACAGCACTCTATACTCCTCTGTAAACTGGTCATCTCTGTTTAACCGTCTGAAGTGGCCCCCAACGCTCCTTATAGGACACAGCACTCTATACTCCTCTGTAAACTGGTCATCTCTGTTTACCCGTCAGATTGGGCCCCCAACGCTCCTTATAGGACACAGCACTCTATACTCCTCTGTAAACTGGTCATCTCTGTTTACCCGTCAGATTGGTCACCAACGCTCCTTATAGGACACAGCACTCTATACTCCTCTGTAAACTGGTCATCTCTGTTTACCCGTCAGATTGGGCCCCCAACGCTCCTTATAGGACACAGCACTCTATACTCCTCTGTAAACTGGTCATCTCTGTTTACCAGTCAGATTGGCCCCCAACGCTCCTTATAGGACACAGCACTCTATACTCCTCTGTAAACTGGTCATCTCTGTTTACCCGTCTGAATTGGCCCCCAACGCTCCTTATAGGACACAGCACTCTATACTCCTCTGTAAACTGGTCATCTCTGTTTAACCGTCTGAATTGGCCCCCAACGCTCCTTATAGGACACAGCACTCTATACTCCTCTGTAAACTGGTCATCTCTGTTTACCCGTCAGATTGGGCCCCCAACGCTCCTTATAGGACACAGCACTCTATACTCCTCTGTAAACTGGTCATCTCTGTTTAACCGTCTGAATTGGCCCCCAACGCTCCTTATAGGACACAGCACTCTATACTCCTCTGTAAACTGGTCATCTCTGTATACCCGTCAGATTGGCCCACCAACGCTCCTTATAGGACACAGCACTCTATACTCCTCTGTAAACTGGTCATCTCTGTATACCCGTCAGATTGGCCCACCAACGCTCCTTATAGGACACAGCACTCTATACTCCTCTGTAAACTGGTCATCTCTGTTTAACCGTCTGAATTGGCCCCCAACGCTCCTTATAGGACACAGCACTCTATACTCCTCTGTAAACTGGTCATCTCTGTTTAACCGTCTGAATTGGCCCACCAACGCTCCTTATAGGACACAGCACTCTATACTCCTCTGTAAACTGGTCATCTCTGTTTAACCGTCTGAATTGGCCCCCAACGCTCCTTATAGGACACAGCACTCTATACTCCTCTGTAAACTGGTCATCTCTGTTTACCAGTCAGATTGGCCCACCAACGCTCCTTATAGGACACAGCACTCTATACTCCTCTGTAAACTGGTCATCTCTGTTTACCCGTCAGATTGGCCCACCAACACTCCTTATAGGACACAGCACTCTATACTCCTCTGTAAACTGGTCATCTCTGTTTAACCGTCTGAATTGGCCCCCAACGCTCCTTATAGGACACAGCACTCTATACTCCTCTGTAAACTGGTCATCTCTGTTTACCCGTCTGAATTGGCCCCCAACGCTCCTTATAGGACACAGCACTCTATACTCCTCTGTAAACTGGTCATCTCTGTTTACCAGTCAGATTGGCCCCCAACGCTCCTCATAGGACACAGCACTCTATACTCCTCTGTAAACTGGTCATCTCTGTTTACCAGTCAGATTGGCCCACCAACGCTCCTTATAGGACACAGCACTCTATACTCCTCTGTAAACTGGTCATCTCTGTATACCCGTCAGATTGGCCCACCAACGCTCCTTATAGGACACAGCACTCTATACTCCTCTGTAAACTGGTCATCTCTGTTTAACCGTCTGAATTGGCCCCCAACGCTCCTTATAGGACACAGCACTCTATACTCCTCTGTAAACTGGTCATCTCTGTTTACCCGTCTGAATTGGCCCCCAACGCTCCTTATAGGACACAGCAATCTATACTCCTCTGTAAACTGGTCATCTCTGTTTACCAGTCAGATTGGGCCCCCAACGCTCCTTATAGGACACAGCACTCTATACTCCTCTGTAAACTGGTCATCTCTGTTTAACCGTCTGAATTGGCCCCCAACGCTCCTTATAGGACACAGCACTCTATACTCCTCTGTAAACTGGTCATCTCTGTTTACCCGTCAGATTGGGCCCCCAACGCTCCTTATAGGACACAGCACTCTATACTCCTCTGTAAACTGGTCATCTCTGTTTACCAGTCAGATTGGCCCCCAACGCTCCTTATAGGACACAGCACTCTATACTCCTCTGTAAACTGGTCATCTCTGTATACCCGTCAGATTGGCCCACCAACGCTCCTTATAGGACACAGCACTCTATACTCCTCTGTAAACTGGTCATCTCTGTTTAACCGTCTGAATTGGCCCCCAACGCTCCTTATAGGACACAGCACTCTATACTCCTCTGTAAACTGGTCATCTCTGTTTACCCGTCAGATTGGGCCCCAACGCTCCTTATAGGACACAGCACTCTATACTCCTCTGTAAACTGGTCATCTCTGTTTACCCGTCAGATTGGGCCCCCAACGCTCCTTATAGGACACAGCACTCTATACTCCTCTGTAAACTGGTCATCTCTGTTTACCCGTCAGATTGGCCCACCAACGCTCCTTATAGGACACAGCACTCTATACTTCTCTGTAAACTGGTCATCTCTGTTTACCCGTCAGATTGGGCCCCCAACGCTCCTTATAGGACACAGCACTCTATACTCCTCTGTAAACTGGTCATCTCTGTTTAACCGTCTGAATTGGCCCCCAACGCTCCTTATAGGACACAGCACTCTATACTCCTCTGTAAACTGGTCATCTCTGTTTACCAGTCAGATTGGCCCCCAACGCTCCTTATAGGACACAGCACTCTATACTCCTCTGTAAACTGGTCATCTCTGTTTACCCGTCAGATTGGGCCCCCAACGCTCCTTATAGGACACAGCACTCTATACTCCTCTGTAAACTGGTCATCTCTGTTTACCCGTCAGATTGGGCCCCCAACGCTCCTTATAGGACACAGCACTCTATATTCCTCTGTAAACTGGTCATCTCTGTTTACCCGTCAGATTGGGCCCCCAACGCTCCTTATAGGACACAGCACTCTATACTCCTCTGTAAACTGGTCCTCTCTGTTTAACCGTCTGAAGTGGCCCCCAACGCTCCTTATAGGACACAGCACTCTATACTCCTCTGTAAACTGGTCATCTCTGTTTACCCGTCAGATTGGCCCACCAACGCTCCTTATAGGACACAGCACTCTATACTCCTCTGTAAACTGGTCATCTCTGTTTAACCGTCTGAATTGGCCCCCAACGCTCCTTATAGGACACAGCACTCTATACTCCTCTGTAAACTGGTCATCTCTGTTTACCCGTCAGATTGGGCCCCCAACGCTCCTTATAGGACACAGCACTCTATACTCCTCTGTAAACTGGTCATCTCTGTTTAACCGTCTGAATTGGCCCCCAACGCTCCTTATAGGACACAGCACTCTATACTCCTCTGTAAACTGGTCATCTCTGTTTACCCGTCAGATTGGCCCACCAACGCTCCTTATAGGACACAGCACTCTATACTCCTCTGTAAACTGGTCATCTCTGTTTACCCGTCAGATTGGCCCACCAACGCTCCTTATAGGACACAGCACTCTATACTCCTCTGTAAACTGGTCATCTCTGTTTACCCGTCAGATTGGGCCCCCAACGCTCCTTATAGGACACAGCACTCTATACTCCTCTGTAAACTGGTCATCTCTGTTTACCCGTCAGATTGGGCCCCCAACGCTCCTTATAGGACACAGCACTCTATACTCCTCTGTAAACTGGTCATCTCTGTTTACCCGTCAGATTGGGCCCCCAACGCTCCTTATAGGACACAGCACTCTATACTCCTCTGTAAACTGGTCATCTCTGTTTACCCGTCAGATTGTCCCACCAACGCTCCTTATAGGACACAGCACTCTATACTCCTCTGTAAACTGGTCATCTCTGTTTACCCGTCAGATTGGCCCACCAACGCTCCTTATAGGACACAGCACTCTATACTCCTCTGTAAACTGGTCATCTCTGTTTAACCGTCTGAATTGGCCCCCAACGCTCCTTATAGGACACAGCACTCTATACTCCTCTGTAAACTGGTCATCTCTGTTTACCCGTCTGAATTGGCCCCCAACGCTCCTTATAGGACACAGCACTCTATACTCCTCTGTAAACTGGTCATCTCTGTTTACCCGTCAGATTGACCCCCAACGCTCCTTATAGGACACAGCACTCTATACTCCTCTGTAAACTGGTCATCTCTGTTTACCCGTCAGATTGGCCCACCAACGCTCCTTATAGCCTCTCTAGGGTAGGTGGGACGCTAGCGTTCGTCGAAACATGTCAAACGATGTTTATAATTAATCCTCAGGTTGTCTATTGTTTAAATAATCAATAATATTTCAACCGGACAATAGCGTCGTCAATAGAACGGAAAAACAACGAACGGTTACGCGCTCAAAACAGCTCTGCTCTCATTTAGAGTCCACTGAAAGATTAGTCTCATTCTTCCTCGTTTTTTTCAGAATACAAGCCTGAAAACAATGTCTAAAGACTGTTGCCATCTTGTGGAAGCCATAGGAACTGCAATTTGGGTCCTATCCAAATACATACTGTATAGGCATTCAATAGAAAATGTACCCACATCAAAAAATATCCCACTTCCTCGATGGATTTTCCTCAGGTTTTCGCCTGCTATATCAGTTCTGTTATACTCACAGACATTATTTTAATTGGAAACTTTAGAGTGTTTTCTATCCAATACTATCATGCATATGCATATCCTAGCTTCTGAGCCTGTAACGTTCTTCGTCGTCAGACGAAACAGAGAAATCATCGTCTGAGAAAGTGGACCAATACGCAGCGGGTTGCGTGCTCATCATTATATTTATTAAACTGTGAACACGGAAAAACAATAAACAATGAAACGACGACAGGAAACAGTTTAGCAGGCTACACACATAACAGCAGTGCTAAAACAACAACCCACAAACCCCAGGTGAAAAACACACTCCTAATATATGACTCCCAATCAGGAACAACGATAACCAGCTGTTCCTGATCGGGAGCCACACAGACCAACAAAGAAACAGACATACTAGAAAAACCATACAACACAACCCTACTGCCACCTCCTGATCAAAATCTAATACAAATTACTCCCTCTGCTGGTCAGGACGTGACAGAGCCTGAGTAACAGGCAGTTTACATTGGGCACCTCATTCATCCAAAATTCAAAATACTGCCCCCTACCCAAGAGAGGTTATAGGACACATCACTCTATACTCCTCTGTAAACTGGTCATCTCTGTATACCCGTCGCAAGACCCACTGGTTGATGCTTATTTATAAAACCCTCTTAGGCCTCACTCCCCCCTATCTGAGATATCTACTGCAGCCCTCATCCTCCCCATACAACACCCGTTCACTCCCCCATATCTGAGATATCTACTGCAGCCCTCATCCTCCACATACAACACCCGTTCACTCCCCCCTATCTGAGATATCTACTGCAGCCCTCATCCTCCACATACAACACCCGTTCACTCCCCCCTATCTGAGATATCTACTGCAGCCCTCATCCTCCCCATACAACACCCGTTCTGCCAGTCACATTCTGTTAAAGGTCCCCAAAGCGAACACATCCCTGGGTCGCTCCTCTTTTCAGTTCGCTGCAGCCAGCGACTGGAACGAGCTGCAACAAACACTCAAACTGGACAGTTCAATCTCAATCTCTTCATTCAAAGACTCAATCACAGACCCTCTTACTGACAGTTGTGGCTGCTTTGCGTGATGTATTGTTGTCTCTATCTTCTTGCCCTTTGTGCTGTTGTCTGAGCCCAATAATGTTTGTACCATGTTTTGTGCTGCTACCATGTTGTGTTGCTACCATGTTGTGTTGCTACCATGCTGTGTTTCTACCATGCTGTGTTTCTACCATGCTGTGTTGTTGTATTAGGTCTCTCTTTATGTAGTGCTGTGTTGTCTCTCTTGTTGTGATGTGTGTTGTGTCCTATATTTATATTGTATTTACTCTTTGTTTATAATCCCAGCCCCCGTCCCCGTAGGAGGCCTTTTGCCTTCTGGTAGGCCGTCACTGTAAATAAGAATTTGTTCTTAACTGACTTGCCTTTTTAAATAAAGGTAAAATAAATAAATATACACACACACACACACACACACACACACCAACTGACACAAGCGCCTGATTGACTGACTATTAGCTAGAGAATATTTTTTATTTTTATTTAACTCATAATTTTTTCTCTCCATATTATGTCTATCTCTGATCAGCTAGCCAGGAAAGGGCTAAGAAAAGCTCATATTAGTATATGTAGCCTTAGAAATAAGGTTCATGAAATCAATAACTTGCTAACATCGAATAACATTCAAATACTGGCTATCTCTGCAACTCACTTAGATAATGCCTTTGATGATACAGCAGTAGCAATACAAGGATATAAAAAACGCTCTGGATAAGAGCGTCTGCTAAAATGACTAAAATGTAAATGTAATGGGCCTAGACAGCTGCCCTGGGGAATTCCTGATTCTACCAGTAATGGGCCTAGACAGCTGCCCTGGGGAATTCCTGATTCTACCAGTAAGGGGCCTAGACAGCTGCCCTGGGGAATTCCTGATTCTACCAGTAATGGGCCTAGACAGCTGCCCTGGGGAATTCCTGATTCTATCAGTAAGGGGCCTAGACAGCTGCCCTGGGGAATTCCTGATTCTACCAGTAATGGGCCTAGACAGCTGCCCTGGGGAATTCCTGATTCTACCAGTAATGGGCCTAGACAGCTGCCCTGGGGAATTCCTGATTCTACCAGTAATGGGCCTAGACAGCTGCCCTGGGGAATTCCTGATTCTACCAGTAATGGGCCTAGACAGCTGCCCTGGGGAATTCCTGATTCTACCAGTAAGGGGCCTAGACAGCTGCCCTGGGGAATTCCTGATTCTACCAGTAATGGGCCTAGACAGCTGCCCTGGGGAATTCCTGATTCTACCAGTAAGGGGCCTAGACAGCTGCCCTGGGGAATTCCTGATTCTACCAGTAATGGGCCTAGACAGCTGCCCTGGGGAATTCCTGATTCTACCAGTAATGGGCCTAGACAGCTGCCCTGGGGAATTCCTGATTCTACCAGTAATGGGCCTAGACAGCTGCCCTGGGGAATTCCTGATTCTATCAGTAATGGGCCTAGACAGCTGCCCTGGGGAATTCCTGATTCTATCAGTAATGGGCCTAGACAGCTGCCCTGGGGAATTCCTGATTCTACCAGTAATGGGCCTAGACAGCTGCCCTGGGGAATTCCTGATTCTACCAGTAATGGGCCTAGACAGCTGCCCTGGGGAATTCCTGATTCTACCAGTAAGGGGCCTAGACAGCTGCCCTGGGGAATTCCTGATTCTACCAGTAATGGGCCTAGACAGCTGCCCTGGGGAATTCCTGATTCTACCAGTAATGGGCCTAGACAGCTGCCCTGGGGAATTCCTGATTCTACCAGTAATGGGCCTAGACAGCTGCCCTGGGGAATTCCTGATTCTACCTGGATTATAAAAATATTTAACCTTTATTTAACCAGGTGGCCAGTTGAGAACAAGTCCTTTATTTAACCAGGTGGGCCAGTTGAGAACAAGTCCTTTATTTAACCAGGTAGGCCAGTAGAGAACAAGTCCTCTATTTAACCAGGTAGGCCAGTTGAGAACAAGTCCTTTATTTAACCAGGTAGGCCAGTTGAGAACAAGTCCTTTATTTAACCAGGTGGGCCAGTTGAGAACAAGTCCTTTATTTAACCAGGTAGGCCAGTTGAGAACAAGTCCTTTATTTAACCAGGTGGCTAGTTGAGAACAAGTCCTTTATTTAACCAGGTGGCTAGTTGAGAACAAGTCCTTTATTTAACCAGGTGGCCAGTTGAGAACAAGTTCTCATTTACAACTGCATCCTGGCCAAGATAAAGCAAAGCAGTGCGACAAAAACAACAACACAGAGTTACACATGGAATAAACAAACGTACAGTCAATAACACAATAGAAAAACCTATATACAGTGTGTGCAAATGTAGTAGGATTAGGGAGGTAAGGCAATAAATAGGCCATGGTGGCAAAATATTTACAATTTAGCATTAACTTCTCAGGGCTACGTGGGACGCTAGCGTCCCATCTGCGGGACACACTATTCAACAGCCAGTGAAATAGCATGGCGCGAAATACAAAACAGCAAAAATCTCATAATTTCATTTTCTCAAACAATCAACTATTTTACACCATTTTAAAGATAAGACTCGTTAATCTAACCACATTGTCCGATTTCAAAAAGGCTTTACGGCGAAAGCATAAAATTAGATTATGTTAGGAGAGTCATAGAGAAAAATAACCACACAGCCATTTTCCAAGCAAAGATATATGTCACATAAACCCAAAACACAGCTAAATGAAGCACTAACCTTTGACGATCTTCATCAGATGACACTCCTAGGACATTATGTTACACAATACATGTATGTTTTGTTCGATAAAGTTCACATTTATATCCAAAAACAGCATTTTACATTGGCGCTTGATGTTCAGAAAATGTATTCCCACCAAAACGTCCGGTGAATGAGCACATCAATTTACAAAAATACTCATCATAAACGTTGACAAAATATATAACAATTATTTAAAGAATTATAGATAGACTACTCCTGGATGCAACCGCTGTGTCAGATTTTAAAATAGCTTTACGGAGAAAGCACATTTTTCAATACTCTGAGTACATAGCTCAGCCATCACGGCGAGCTATACAGACACCCGCCAAGTTCGGGGTCACCTAAACTCAGAATTAGTATTAGAAATATTCTCTTACCTTTGCTGATCTTCGTCAGAATGCACTCCCAGGACTGCTACTTCCACAAGAAATGTTATTTTTGTTCAAAATAATCCATATTTATGTCCCAATACCTCCGTTTTGTTCGTGCGTACAGAGCACTATCCAAAGGCATAACGCGCGAGAGCGGTACCAGAGACGAAAAGTCAAATAGCTCCATTACCCTTCGTAGAAACATGTCAAACATTGTTTACAATCAAACTTTAGGGTATTTTTTGTGTAAAAATGCGATAATATTCCAACCGGACAATAGCGTATTCATTCCAGGAGAAAAAGGAGGGGCGCGTTGGCGGGATCGCGCATCACCAAGCCCTTTGTCCTCAGGCAGTCCACTCATTGACTGAGCTACAATTCTCTGCCCGGTAACAGGAGAATGATCAAAAAACTTTCTGAAGGCTTTTGACAGCCAATGGAAGCCTTAGGAAGTGCAACGTGACCCCACAGACACTGTAGTTTCGATAGGGATTCAAAAGAAGAACTACAATTCTCAGATCTCCAACTTCCTGGTTGGATTTTTCTCAGGTTTTTGCCTGCCATATGAGTTCTGTTATACTCACAGACATCATTCAAACAGTTTTAGAAACTTCAGAGTGTTTTCTATCCAAATCGACTAATAATATGCAAATATTTGACTCTAGGCCCGAATATTAGGCAGTTTACTCTGGGCACGCTTTTAATCCGAAATTGAAAATACTGCCCCCTATACCTTGACAGGTTAAATCTACTCTGCTCTCCTGCACCTGACTTCGCCTCCCGTACACAGCCGTAACAGGGGTCTAGAGTTTTTTTCCTCTGGTTGCACATTTAACATGCTGATAGAAATGAGGTAAAACTGATTTAAGTTTCCCTGCATTAAAGTCCCCGCTAGGAGCGCCGCCTATGGATGAGCGTTTTCCTGTTTGCTTATGCCAAAAAAATAAAAAATCTTATTTTCAATGACGGCCTATCAGGGAACAGTGGGGTTAACTGCCTTGTTCAGGGGGCAGAACGACAGATTTTTACCTTGTCAGCTCTGGGTTTCAATCTTGCAACCTTTTGGTTACTAGTCCAACGCTTTAACCACTAGGCTACCCTGCCGCCTCAGGCGAGCAAATCCTCGAGACTAACTTAGATATTGTTCACCAGCTGTTGTTTACAAATATATATAGGACCCTGCCCTGTGTCTTACACGAGGCTGCTGTTCTACCCTGTGTTTTACCAGAGGCTGCTGCCCTACCCTGTGTTTTACCAGAGGCTGCTGCCCTACCCTGTGTTTTACCAGAGGCTGCCGCCCTACCCTGTGTTTTACCAGAGGCTGCTGCCCTACCCTGTGTTTTACCAGAGGCTGCTGCCCTACCCTGTGTTTTACCAGAGGCTGCCGCCCTACCCTGTGTTTTACCAGAGGCTGCTGCCCTACCCTGTGTTTTACCAGAGGCTGCTGCCCTACCCTGTGTCTTACCAGAGGCTGCCGCCCTACCCTGTGTTTTACCAGAGGCTGCTGCCCTACCCTGTGTTTTACCAGAGGCTGCTGCCCTACCCTGTGTTTTACCAGAGGCTGCTGCCCTACCCTGTGTTTTACCAGAGGCTGCTGCCCTACCCTGTGTTTTACCAGAGGCTGCTGCCCTACCCTGTGTTTTACCAGAGGCTGCTGTTCTACCCTGTGTTTTACCAGAGGCTGCTGCCCTACCCTGTGTTTTACCAGAGGCTGCTGCCCTACCCTGTGTTTTACCAGAGGCTGCTGCCCTACCCTGTGTTTTACCAGAGGCTGCTGCCCTACCCTGTGTTTTACCAGAGGCTTCTGCCCTACCCTGTGTTTTACCAGAGGCTGCTGCCCTACCCTGTGTTTTACCAGAGGCTGCTGCCCTACCCTGTGTTTTACCAGAGGCTGCTGCCCTACCCTGTGTTTTACCAGAGGCTGCTGCCCTACCCTGTGTTTTACCAGAGGCTTCTGCCCTACCCTGTGTTTTACCAGAGGCTGCTGCCCTACCCTGTGTTTTACCAGAGGCTGCTGCCCTACCCTGTGTTTTACCAGAGGCTGCTGCCCTACCCTGTGTTTTACCAGAGGCTGCTGTTCTACCCTGCCGATAAAGTGTTTAACCCACCAGATGTATGTTATTAATGTCGTCGTTCAGCCACGACTCAGTGAAACATAAGATATTACAGTTTTTAATGTCGTCGTTCAGCCACGACTCAGTGAAACATAAGATATTACAGTTCTTAATGTCGTCGTTCAGCCACGACTCAGTGAAACATAAGATATTACAGTTCTTAATGTTGTCGTTCAGCCACGACTCAGTGAAACATAAGATATTACAGTTCTTAATGTCGTCGTTCAGCCACGACTCAGTGAAACATAAGATATTACAGTTTTTAATGTCGTCGTTCAGCCACGACTCAGTGAAACATAAGATATTACAGTTCTTAATGTCGTCGTTCAGCCACGACTCAGTGAAACATAAGATATTACAGTTCTTAATGTCGTCGTTCAGCCACGACTCAGTGAAACATAAGATATTACAGTTCTTAATGTCGTCGTTCAGCCACGACTCAGTGAAACATAAGATATTACAGTTTTTAATGTCCCGTTGGACAGGATATACGTGCTTTCAGTTCGTCACATTTATTTTCCAGCGATTGAACGTTAGCTAACAGTACGGATGGCAAAGGCAGATTAGCCACTCACAAGGCATCCCGATCTCTTTCCGCGCAATCTCTGTGTTTTTCTCCGGGGGTATGTGGGTCTGTTCGGGTGTTTGGAGTATATCCTTCCCCTCCGACTCTTTAAAGAAAAATTATTTGTCCAATCTGAGGTGAGTAACCGCTGTTCTGATGTCCAAAAGCTCTTTTCGGTCATAAGAGATGGTAGCAGCAACATTATGTACAAAATAAATTACAAACAATATGAAAAAAACTAACAACATATCATGGTTGGTTAAGAGCCAGTAAAACAGCAGCCATCAAATGGGATTATTATCATGGATTAGGAAGCGTTGCTACAGTACAAAGTCTCTCTAACCCATCAAATGGGATTATTATCATGGATTAGGAAGCGTTGCTACAGTACAAAGTCTCTCCGGCGTCATCAGATGGGATTATTATCATGGATTAGGAAGCGTTGCTACAGTACAAAGTCTCTCCGGCGTCATCAGATGGGATTATTATCATGGATTAGGAGCGTTGCTACAGTACAAAGTCTCTCTAACCCATCAAATGGGATTATTATCATGGATTAGGAGCGTTGCTACAGTACAAAGTCTCTCCGGCGTCATCAGATGGGATTATTATCATGGATTAGGAGCGTTGCTACAGTACAAAGTCTCTCTAACCCATCCAATGGGATTATTATCATGGATTGGGAGCGTTGCTACAGTACAAAGTCTCTCTAACCCATCCAATGGGATTATTATCATGGATTGGGAGCGTTGCTACAGTACAAAGTCTCTCCGGCGTCATCAAATGGGATTATTATCATGGATTGGGAGCGTTGCTACAGTACAAAGTCTCTCCGGTGTCATCAGATGGGATTATTATCATGGATTAGGAGCGTTGCTACAGTACAAAGTCTCTCCGGCGCCATCAGATGGGATTATTATCATGAATTGGGAGCGTTGCTACAGTACAAAGTCTCTCCGGCGTCATCAGATGGGATTATTATCATGGATTAGGAGCGTTGCTACAGTACAAAGTCTCTCTAACCCATCAAATGGGATTATTATCATGGATTGGGAGCGTTGCTACAGTACAAAGTGCAGAGAGATCCTTGATGAAAACCTGCTCCATGGGGTTTAGGACCTCAGCCTGGGGTGGAGGTTCACCTTCCAGCAGAACAACGACCCCAAGACATACAGCCAAGACCAAGACACATGTCATATTTCAGTTGTTTATATGTAATACATTTGCAAAACATTTTTAAAAAAATCAGTTTTTGCTTTTTCATTATGGGGTATTGTGTGTAGATTGATTTTTTATCCATTTCAGAATAAGGCTGCAACAAAATGTGGAAAAAGTCGAGCGGTCTGAATTCTTTCCGAATAAGAGTCCACATGTTCAGCACCACTATACAAAAAAAAATTATAATTTTTCATTCCTCCATATTAACACAGAAATCATAGTAAATTGTGCTTGTATGCAGGCAACTAGCTGCTTGACAAAGTCCTACATTTTTAGAACGATCAAAACAAGGTCTTCAAAATGCTGACTTTTTTAGGATTGGTGCTTTTAGGATTAAAGGGAAAGGGAATTTCCCATTGAGCCGATATATCCAGCGTTTACCGCGAATGCGGGAACATTGCCTTTAAAAGGTGCACAGCTGAAAAGGATTGAATCCTGTCCTAAACTACCTTAATAACCCTAACCGTTTAATAACCCTAACCTTAACCCTTTAATAACCCTTTAATAACCCTAACCTTAAGCCTTTAATACCCCTAACCTTAACCCTTTAATAACCTTAACCCTTTAATACCCCTAACCTTAACCCTTTAATAACCCTAACCTTAACCCTTTAATAACCCTAACCTTAACCCTTTAATAACCCTAACCTTAACTCTTTAATACCCCTAACCTTAACCCTTTAATAACCCTAACCTTAACCCTTTAATAACCCTAACCTTAACCCTTTAATACCCCTAACCTTAACCCTTTAATACCCCTAACCTTAACCCTTTAATAACCCTAACCTTAACCCTTTAATAACCCTAACCTTAACCCTTTAATAACCCTAACCTTAACCCTTTAATAACCCTAACCTTAACCCTTTAATAACCCTAACCTTAACCCTTTAATATCCTTAACCCTTTAATAACCCTAACCTTAACCCTTTAATAACCCTAACCTTAACCCTTAAAACCCTAACCTTAACCCTAACCTTAACCCTTTAATAACCCTAACCTTAACCCTTTAATACCCCTAACCTTAACCCTTTAATAACCCTAACCTTAACCCTTTAATAACCTTAACCCTTTAATAACCTTAACCCTTTAATAACCCTAACCTTAACCCTTTAATAACCCTAACCTTAACCCTTTAATACCCCTAACCTTAACCCTTTAATAACCTTAACCCTTTAATAACCCTAACCTTAACCCTTTAATAACCTTAACCCTTTAATAACCCTAACCTTAACCCTTTAATACCCCTAACCTTAACCCTTTAATACCCCTAACCTTAACCCTTTAATACCCCTAACCTTAACCCTTTAATAACCTTAACCCTTTAATAACCCTAACCTTAACCCTTTAATAACCTTAACCCTTTAATAACCCTAACCTTAACCCTTTAATACCCCTAACCTTAACCCTTTAATACCCCTAACCTTAACCCTTTAATAACCTTAACCCTTTAATAACCCTAACCTTAACCCTTTAATAACCTTAACCTTAACCCTTTAATACCCCTAACCTTAACCCTTTAATACCCCTAACCTTAACCCTTTAATAACCCTAACCTTAACCCTTTAATAACCCTAACCTTAACCCTTTAATAACCCTAACCTTAACCCTTTAATAACCCTAACCTTAACCCTTTAATACCCCTAACCTTAACCCTTTAATACCCCTAACCTTAACCCTTTAATAACCCTAACCTTAACCCTTTAATACCCCTAACCTTAACCCTTTAATAACCCTAACCTTAACCCTTTAATAACCCTAACCTTAACCCTTTAATACCCCTAACCTTAACCCTTTAATAACCCTAACCTTAACCCTTTAATACCCCTAACCTTAACCCTTTAATAACCTTAACCCTTTAATAACCCTAACCTTAACCCTTTAATAACCTTAACCTTAACCCTTTAATACCCCTAACCTTAACCCTTTAATAACCTTAACCCTTTAATACCCCTAACCTTAACCCTTTAATACCCCTAACCTTAACCCTTTAATACCCCTAACCTTAACCCTTTAATACCCCTAACCTTAACCCTTTAATAACCCTAACCTTAACCCTTTAATAACCCTAACCTTAACCCTTTAATAACCCTAACCTTAACCCTTTAATAACCCTAACCTTAACCCTTTAATAACCCTAACCTTAACCCTTTAATAACCCTAACCTTAACCCTTTAATAACCCTAACCTTAACCCTTTAATAACCCTAACCTTAACCCTTTAATAACCCTAACCTTAACCCTTTAATAACCCTAACCTTAACCCTTTAATAACCTTAACCCTTTAATAACCCTAACCTTAACCCTTTAATAACCTTAACCCTTTAATAACCCTAACCTTAACCCTTTAATAACCCTAACCTTAACCCTTTAATACCCCTAACCTTAACCCTTTAATAACCCTAACCTTAACCCTTTAATAACCCTAACCTTAACCCTTTAATAACCCTAACCTTAACCCTTTAATAACCCTAACCTTAACCCTTTAATACCCCTAACCTTAACCCTTTAATACCCCTAACCTTAACCCTTTAATAACCCTAACCTTAACCCTTTAATACCCCTAACCTTAACCCTTTAATAACCCTAACCTTAACCATTTAATACCCCTAACCTTAACCCTTTAATAACCCTAACCTTAACCCTTTAATAACCCTAACCTTAACCCTTTAATAACCCTAACCTTAACCCTTTAATAACCCTAACCTTAACCCTTTAATACCCCTAACCGTGAACTAACTCCATGTAAACACCTTGAACTGTCTTGTTGTTGAGCCTCCCTGTGTTGTTGACAACATGTGTTGCTGTTGTTGATATCGTTGTTGTTTATGTTGTGTAGAACAGTTTACAGCCTGAAGAGTCCAGCCTGTCCACAGACCCCAAATCCAGCCCTCGCATGTCCAGAGCTAGCATCTTCATCACACAGATACTACAGGTAACACACACACACACACACACTCCCCCCCCACACACACGTACAACCCCCCACACACACACACCCTCCCCCACACACACACACTCCCCCCACACACACGTACATACCCCCCCCCACACACACACACCCATATACAGACATACCCCCCCACACACATTTCCAGAGTTAAATTGCAGTGTGTGTGTGTGTGTGTGTATATATCTGTGTGTATATCTCTGTGTGTGTGTGTGTGTGTGTGTGTTGGTGAGGGTATGTGTGTGTGTGTGTGTATATATATCTGTGTATATATCTGTATATATCTGTGTGTATATATCTGTGTATATATCAGTGTGTATATATCTGTGTATATATCTGTGTATATATCTGTGTATATATCTGTGTATATATCTGTGTGTATATATCTGTGTATATATATCTGTGTATATATCTGTGTATATATATCTGTGTATATATCTGTGTGTATATATATCTGTGTGTGTATATATCTGTATATATATCTGTGTATATATCTGTGTATATATCTGTGTATATATATCTGTGTGTGTATATATCTGTGTATATATATCTGTGTATATATCTGTGTATATATCTGTGTATATATATCTGTGTATATATATCTGTGTATATATCTGTGTATATATATCTGTGTATATATATCTGTGTATATATCTGTGTATATATATCTGTGTATATCTCTGTGTAGTTTGTCAGCAGGGTGGATAATAAGTATAAACGTCTGAACAGCAGTGAGCGCGTTCGCATCGTGAGCTCAGGAAACCCATCGCTGCCCAGACCAGGCTTCGAAACCCTCAGACAGGAAGGTAAGACCTGCACCCTGCACCCTACACCCTACACACTAAACCCTACACACTACACCCTGCACCCTACACACTAAACCCTACACACTAAACCCATCGCTGCCCAGACCAGGCCTCGAAACCCTCAGACAGGAAGGTAAGACCTGCACACTACACCCTACACCCTACACACTAAACCCATCGCTGCCGAGACCAGGCTTCGAAACCCTCAGACAGGAAGGTAAGACCTGCACCCTGCAC